>NC_135875.1:145000-147500 GCF_031162955.1 Sander vitreus | reverse complement strand
TTGGAGTCTCAGGACTACATTTCCCATGAGTCCTCTGACTCCTTCTCTCCCTGTGGAGGGAGGAGAGTGGGAGGAGTGGGAGGGGGGGAGGGGGGAGTTTGGGAAAGAATGTGAGGAATTCATTTCCTGTTCTGCAGCTCGGAGTCGCAGTCATGGCCGAGTGTGAGCACAGAGAACAGAGTGCCATGAAGGAGGGTTAACGGTTAACGGGGCTAACTCTACCGGAGGAAAGCGTCTGCAGAGACGGGTCCAACATGGCCGAACCGCTGCTGAAGAGAACATTCTCCAGACTGAGAGGAAAAGACCAGAGCAGGAGGAAGACTGACCCCAAACTCAGCAGTGAGGACGTGTTTACATCTTTCACACTGTCACAGTCACTGCTCTTTCTTTTCTGCTCCTTTCTGTTTCTTTAGTCAGAGGACATCTTCTGTTTCTTTCTGTCAATCACATCACACACAGAGACACACAGACACACACATAGAGACACAGACACACACACACACACACACACACACACAGAGACAATCACACAGACACACACACACACACATAAAGAGACAAACACACACACACACACACACACACACACATACACACACACACACACACACACACACACACACACACACACACACACACACACACAGACACACAAAGACACACACACACACACACACACACACACACACATAGAGACACATGCACATGCACACACATACACACACACACATACACACACACACACACACACAGACAGACACATACACACACATAGACACACACACACACAGACACACACACACACACACACACACACACACACACACACACACACATACACACACACACACACACACACACACACACACACACACACACACATACACACACACACACACACACACACACACACACACACACACACACACACACACACACACACACACACACACACACACACACACACACACACACACACACACACACACACACACACACACACACACACACACACACACACACACACACACACACACACACACACACACACACACACACACACACACACACACAGACACACACACACACACACACACACACACACACACATTGAGAACATCTGTTCATGTGTTATAGAACATTGTTCATGTGTTAGAGAACATCTGTTCATGTGTTATAGAACATCTGTTCATGTGTTATAGAACATTGTTCATGTGTTATAGAACATTGTTCATGTGTTATAGAGTCAGAGAGCATACATAAATGTCAGAAAGCTGAACTTCGTTACAGTCCCACTTACTTGTTTTAAACGACTGAATCCTTTCCCAAATTGAAGTGCTTCTTCTCCCGCATACTTTCAGCTTCACTGTCTAAGTTTCTTATTTCAGACCTTTTCTGATTTCATTATATATTCTTAGTGAGTGACTGATTTCTGATTTTCAGCTTTTAGCATTCACACGGATTTTCTGCAGGAAATTAAATGTTGTAGTTAGAGGTGAGGTGGTTTTTAATTTGAGAGATTGGACAAGATGTCTGGGTTGAGACTGGGTTTCTGTTGTTGAGGATGGGGAAGACAACTGCAATCTACTCATCAAATGTAGAAAAAAGGGTCATTTTGAGTTTCAGACTGTTAGAACCCTGTTTTAACGATCTAAGGTCACGGCGTGAAGCGCCTGGTGGAGGTGCATTTCATTTTGCTAGTTCGACTTTGGAAAAAAGGGTCCGTGTGCCGGGGTCATGGTTCTAAAGGGTTGACCTTAGTGTCTTCATTAATCAGAGGTGTGTTCTGGGCGTAACATGCAATCAACCAATCAGAGATCATCTCCCATTCCCTTTAAAAGCCAGGCGCATTTGGACCTTGGAGCATTGACCTTTTTCACGGCAGACATGTTGACTTGTCATAGTAGGAACAGCACAGGTGTGTTCAAACCCTTTAATGATGGCTGTGTTCCACTTAGGAGAGGTCCCGGTATTGGGCATGCTGACTCACTGAAATAGCTTCCTGGGACACTTGATGGACCTGAGCCATTGTTAAGGTTATCAGTCTCAGCTGGGCTTTTCCTACTATGACATGTCAACATGTCTGCTGTGAGAAAGTTCCATTGCTGTTATGATGGAGGATTTGCACTGTAATATATGTATTAGTAATCTGTGTGTGTGTGTGTGTGTGTGTGTGTGTGTGTGTGTGTGTGTGCTGTGTGTCCCTGTGTGTGTAACAAGCATAGTGTGCACACGCTGTGCACGAGTCTAGGAGCATTTTACTAATGCTCTGTTAAAATAACAATGAAATGCTGCGTTATTGACTTTAGACCAGGTTTTTGTTGGTCAATGGTGCCATCACTTCCCACTGCCTCAAGATAGCAATACTGCCAGAATGCACCTGAACACACCTCCCTGTAAGACCAGCACACCCAGAATGCACCTGAACACACCTCCCTGTAAGACCAGCACACCCAGAATGCATCTGAACACACCTCCCTGTAAGACCAGCACACCCAGA
>NC_135875.1:137500-140000 GCF_031162955.1 Sander vitreus | reverse complement strand
CCTGTTAGCAACAAGTTCTCTGGCCAGCGCATGTATCTCCAGAGCCTGGATCGCAGCAGCCGAGCCTGGGTGCTGTCTTCAGGAAAGACCCAGGCTTCAGATGAGGCCCGCGGGGTGCAGCAGGAGAGCAGCAGCAACATCTGGTACAACCCAATCCCCGAGGAGGAGGACGCCGCTGGGCCGCGCAGCGAGGACATCTGGAGGAGGAGGGAGGAGACGGGGGAGAGAGGGGTAGCGAGGAGGACGAGGCCAGAGAGGCATAGCAGTGACGGTCCACTAGAGGGCACCAACCCCAGTGTTAGCCACAAGACTGATGACATCACAACAGAAAACACAGGTAAGAGCTGTTACACACCAACCAGACGGCCAACCGTCAGCAGTAAAGCCAGTCGGACTGATCAGTCGGGTTCAAAAAGTGCCTCAGAACACACTGAGGCGACGCCGACTTGAGCGTACGCTCTGCACGTGCGCGAAACGTTAATGCGTCTCCATAGCAGCAGGCAGTGCTAATCTGTATTGTTTCCCAGAAAATGAAAACCGGCAGCTGATTGGACGAACGTGTCACGTGGGTCTGGTTTCTCCAGATATTCAAAGCCAGACTGTCATGGCGTCTCGTTCAGAATATGATCTCATATTGGACGAAAATAGTTAACATGTTTCTGAAAACATTTGAAGAGAGCAATAGGCCGTGCATTTGCTGAATCTGTCTTCATTTCAGATCAACAAAGGTCAGTTTAAAAGATTTTCATCAGATTTTGAGAGGCTCATCCGCTCGCCATTTCCGGGTGAGTCCCGACTGCCCTGTCTGACTGAACATGTCGGGTCGGCCCAAATGAAGGCCGACGGCTCCTCCAACGGACGACGGCACGGAACACACCGACCAGACTCGAGTCACCGACCTCGCCAGACTGTCAGACGGCCAATAATCGGGCTGGTGTGTCAGGGCCTTTAGACAAGACTTTCTTCCCCTAAAAAATTCCCCCATCAGTGGTTTGTTCAAGCATCATTCTGACCTGTATTTAGGTCTGTAGTGGTGGAGCCCTCTAGTGGCCGTAGTAGTTCTGACCTATATTTAGGTCTGTAGAGGTAGAGCCCTCTAGTGGCCGTAGTAGTTCTGACCTATATTTAGGTCTGTAGAGGTGGAGCCCTCTAGTGGCTGTAGTAGTTCTGACCTGTATTTAGGTCTGTAGTGGTGGAGCCCTCTAGTGGCTGTAGTAGTTCTAGTTCGAGGTTTTTTTTCACGTCTCTTCATTTGGATCCATTTGTGATCTGTTCTGACTAAACTAACAGCAGTTTATATGCTTTGTCCTTGTTGCATTACCGGTATTCATTAAGATAATTCTAAACAGATTTCTGTAGTTCAAACACCTCTGACTTGTAGTTGAGAACGTCAGTTATAACGGCCCACGTATTAAAACATTGTCAGGTTTAAATCAGGCTCGGGCTCATAATTACAGTTAATGTGTCGGGCCAGGCCAGGCTCGGACACAATGTGCGCAGGCTCGGGTAGGGTCGGGCTGGATTTTTTGGGTTCTAAGTCAGTGGTTCTCAACCTTTTTTGTGCCAGCGCTCCCCTATCCATTATCCAGGCCCCTAACGCCCCCCATCAAATAATATTATACGCCAGGCGTGAACGCAGCAGACGATATTCAGCAGAGTGGATGTTAGAAACCATTCCCTATCACAGGAATAATTGTAGTGTGTTTGCCATGTTGTAGAGGTCTTCCAATTCTCCGCAGTTAATTTCATTCACTATATAATCCACTTTAAAATACCCACAATGCACAGCTAATTTGAGCGTACATACGATATACCCTACATTTTACTCCTGTATCCCACAATGCAACGCGGTTGTGTTTTCCCAAAACTGAAAAGTAAAAATGAAGCAGGATTTAGTTTCTAAAGAGTGGAAATGTACCATGCAACATGTATAATATACAACGTTTTACTATTCTCCTGAATGCTCGCTTTGTTTCAGGGACTTCTGAGAAGTTTTTTTGTTTCCGTTTGTTTACATTATGCCTCCGTTACACAAAGAACCGGTGCAGGAGATGTATGTTGTACCCAACTGTATATAGTGAACCATTTAAAAAACAGTGAGTGAGTGAATGAGGGAACGGTGTACTGAACGGTGTAATAACAGCTTTTGTATCGCTCTCCCTCAGACTCCGCCCCCTCAGACTCTAGTCCCGCCTCCCAGAAGAAAGGGGGCGTGTCCAGCAGTGTGATTGACAGGCTGAGGTCTCCTGGTACGGTGAGGAAACTCTCCCTGAAGATGAAGAAACTTCCTGAGCTGCGACGCAAACTCAGCCTTCGCTCCTCCTCTCGAGCCAACCGGCAGGAAAACGACAGCCGGGCGGGCGGCGACGAGCCAGCCAGTAAAAACTCATCATCATCGTCGGCCAATCAGAATGTAATCAGCAGATATCACCTGGACACCTCCGCCCCTCCAGCCAGACCGCTGCGGCGATCATCCAGAGGACGCTCGGCCAAAGGAGGT
>NC_135875.1:102500-135000 GCF_031162955.1 Sander vitreus | reverse complement strand
TATAATACATTAACCAAAGAGAGACATACCTCCATCTTTATAATACATTAACCAAAGAGGGACATACCTCCATCTTTACAATTAGCCAAAGAGAGACATACCTCCATCTTTACAATTAGCCAAAGAGAGACATACCTCCATCTTTATAATACATTAACCAAAGAGAGACATACCTCCATCTTTATAATACATTAACCAAAGAGAGACATACCTCCATCTTTATAATACATTAACCAAAGAGAGACATACCTCCATCTTTATAATACATTAACCAAAGAGAGACATACCTCCATCTTTATAATACATTAGCCAAAGAGAGACATACCTCCATCTTTATAATACATTATCCAAAGAGGGACATACCTCCATCTTTATAATACATTAGCCAAAGAGGGACATACCTCCATCTTTATAATACATTAGCCAAAGAGGGACATACTGTTAGGCTCTAGTTTTTGACCCAGACTCAGAGACAAGCACACGGACACAGAGGAGCAGTTAAAGTGTTTATTGACAACTGGAATAAAGCAGAGAGGAATAGTTCAGGGTTGAGTCGCTTCAGATAGGTACTGGAGCTGGAGTTTGGCGAACAGGAGTGTGGCCAGCCAGACTGAGACTCAATGGAGAGTGGCGGTGAGAGTCCCGTCTTGACTCACCCAGGCGATCAGTTGGGAAGGCGATGACAGCAGAGTGACGAGGCGATCGGTGAAGAGAGGGGAGTGGCGAGGCAAGCCGTGATGAGAACTGAGTGGCGAGGTGAGCAGGCAGCAATGAGAGCAGAGTGGCGAGGTGAGCAGGCAGCAATGAGAGCTGAGTGGTGAGGTGAGGAGGCAGCAGGCGAGCAGGTCACAGCAGGGGAGCAGCAGGTAGGTAGCAGGTTCAGAACGGGATCACTGGTATGGTTGTAACGAACTGGCGCTGAAGAGGTGAACATCCCGGGTTGATAACTGCTGGTTGATTAGTGGAATGTGCTGCAGCTAGGCTGGAACAGAGCAGGAGAGAGTGGCCACGCCCCTTGACCTAAATCCTCTTGAGGCTGCCTCTGGCCACAGCAGGTGAAGACAAACACACAGACAACAAACGCAGGGGAAAAGGAAGGAGGAAAACCAGCAGGGACAGGGGAGAACAGAACTGACCCATAACACATACCTCCATCTTTCGCCCTCTTACACTCAGTGGCACCGTGATGAATGCCAGGAGAAGATCACTCACGACTGCCGGCAGATTTGAAAGCCGGTTGAAAATGGAGGAATCACACATATTCTTGAGGACATGTAACAGAGTTGCCAAGGAAGTTAAAAAGAGAATTAAAAACAACAACGCGACAGGCAAAGCAATAAGACCAACTTTAATATTGGAGTGGCTAGAACAGGTGCGTGGAAATGATGGAGATGCTAAGAGATCATTTCAGGTTCAGCCACTGTAGGAGGAGGGGCTAGAAAGTAATATTCAGTTGGTTGTCATATACAATTCCACCAATAGATGGAAGAAATTACACAATGGAGCTTTAAGAGAATAGCAGGGCCGGCATGGTTATCTTCAGAGCGAGTAGCGACTCTAGAGTCATAGTGAGAGTGTCTCCCTATGGTATACTGTTAAATGAGTCGGGGGAAATGCAACGCTACCAAGCCACGGCCGAGCGCCATGCTTTGCCGAGACGTGTAGTTACATTTTTCCAGAGAGTATCTCCACGTACCTACGTACGTAGCCACGGCTTAGATTTAAATCACGCTTTTGGCTACATTCACATTGCTACTGTTGTTTGTCAGGAAAGATAAAAGGTATTTCTGCATTTCCTCTCAGGTCCGAGGACAGTAAAGACGTTTTCCTCGCCATCCAGATCGACGGAGTGACGAGGGCGAGGACATCACTGCTGACGTTGCGAGGCTCCTCCCACCCGCTGAACCATGCCTTCCACCTGCAGCTGGAGCGAGCCCGCCAGCTACGCATCGTGGTGCTAGCCCCAGGTAAACCCATCCGTAACCCCAGGTAAACCCATCATTAACCCCAGGTAAACCCGTCCGTAAACCCCAGGTAAACAACTCGGTAACCCCAGGTAAACAACTCGTTAACCCCAGGTAAACCACTGGCTAACCCCAGGTAAACCCGTCCGTAACCCCAGGTAAACAACTCGGTAACCCCAGGTAAATAACTTGTTAACCCCAGGTAAACCCGTCCATAACCCCAGGTAAACCTGTCCGTAACCCCAGGTAAACCCGTCCGTAAACCCCAGGTAAACAACTCGTTAACCCCAGGTAAACCACTGGCTAACCCCAGGTAAACCCGTCGGTAACCCCAGGTAAACCACTCGATAACCCCAGGTAAACCCGTCCGTAACCCCAGTTAAACCACTCCATAACCCCAGGTAAACCCGTCCGTAACCCCAGTTAAACCAGTCGGTAACCCCAGGTAAACCACTCGCTAACCCCAGGTAAACCCGTCGGTAACCCCAGGTAAACCACTCGATAACCCCAGGTAAACCCGTCCGTAACCCCAGTTAAACCAGTCGGTAACCCCAGGTAAACCACTCGATAACCCCAGGTAAACCCATCCGTAAACCCAGGTAAACCTGTCCGTAACCCCAGGTAAACAACTCGGTAACCCCAGGTAAATAACTTGTTAACCCCAGGTAAACCCGTCCGTAACCCCAGGTAAACCTGTCCGTAACCCCAGGTAAACCCGTCCGTAAACCCCAGGTAAACAACTCGTTAATCCCAGGTAAACCACTGGCTAACCCCAGTTAAACCAGTCGGTAACCCCAGGTAAACCACTCGATAACCCCAGTTAAACCAGTCGGTAACCCCAGGTAAACCACTCGATAACCCCAGGTAAACCCATCCGTAAACCCAGGTAAACCACTCGTTAACCCCAGGTACTGCTGCTGGGTGCAAACGCCCGTGCAGAAGGAGAAAGTGATTTTGTCAAAGTGAATCTTGATGTTATTGGACCAAACCCAAAGCTACTGGTGAAGCTTTTTGAAATGTTCGTGTTCAGTCTAAGTTTTCATGTTGGTTTCTGTCTCTGCAGCCAATCCAGCGGCAGCAGTGGGCGGGTCTAAATCAGGGACGGATCAGACTTTAACGGGGCCAATCAGAAACAGAGTCTGCGGCCTCGGTGGTGTCTCCATACCTCCACTCTTTAAAGGTTCTACACAGTTTTGTGACTTTACCAATTCACCTTTACTGTTTAAATAAGTAATAATCAAACAAACCCAAACAGAAGCAGATTTTTGCATCGATCCAGAATGAAAATCTGCAGGAATAAGCCAACTGTTTTTCTCATCGGGGTAGAAATTTGTTAACATTATGAATTTGGCAGGAAATTCAGAGGATAATTCTGCAGAAGAATCTGCTGAATTCTGTGTCAGCAGAAGTTGGCCTGATGATGCTGTTCTGGATAAGATATGAAGGATTGTGTTGTTGTCTTCCTCAGGGAGTCGCAGTCAGCAGCTCTGTGTGAAGCTGGAGCCCAGAGGACTTCTTTACGTCAAACTGTCTCTGCAGGAAAAATGGGACACACAGGTACACAGTGGTACACACAGGTACACAGTGATACACACAGGTACACAGTGGTACACACAGGTACACAGTGGGAGACACAGGTACACAGTGATACACACAGGTACACAGTGGTACACACAGGTACACAGTGATACACACAGGTACACAGTGGTACACACAGGTACACAGTGGGAGACACAGGTACACAGTGATACACACAGGTACACAGTGATACACACAGGTACACAGTGATACACACAGGTACACAGTGGTACACACAGGTACACAGTGATACACACAGGGACACAGCAACACTAATAAATAAAACATCTGTTCAACAGTTCCACCAAACTTAATCATGATATCACAGGACAAACGGAGAAAACTGTAAATACAAAAGTAAATCTGATGGATTCAGAGTTAGATTTCAGCTGTGGAGGAACTAACAGCCATGTTCCTTTTACATCAAAATTCATCTTTTCTCAAAGACACCATGTCCTTCAGTAGAGCTTTTGTGAATCAAAGTCACCATTTACGACCACAAATTACACAAATTACTGACGGTATTACTCCAGCAATATAAAAGTGTTACATCTAAAGGCCCTGACACACCAGCCCGATAATCGGCCGTCTGACAGTCTGGCGAGGTCGGTGACTCGAGTCTGGTCGGTGTGTTCCGTGCCGTCGTCCGTTGGAGGAGCCGTCGGCCTTCATTTTGGCCGACCCGACATGTTCAGTCAGACAGGGCAGTCGGGACTCACCCGGAAATGGCGAGCGGATGAGCCTCTCAAAATCTGATGAAAATCTTTTAAACTGACCTTTGTTGATCTGAAATGAAGACAGATTCAGCAACTGCACGGCCTGTTTCTCTCTTCAGATGTTTTCAGAAACACGTTTCGGTGAACTATTTTAGGACAATATGAGATCATATTCTGAACGAGATGCCATGACAGTCTGGCTTTGAATATCTGGAGAAACCAGACCCACGTGACACGTTCGTCCAATCAGCTGCCGGTTTTCATTTTCTGGGAAACAATACAGAGCAGTGCCGTCTGCTGCTATGGAGACGTATTACGTTTCGTGCACGTGCAGAGCGTACGCTCAAGTCGGCGTCGCCTCAGTCTGTTTTGAGGCATTTTTTTGGACCTCTGGGACCCGACAGATCAGCCCGACTGGCTTTACTGCCGACGGTCGGCCGTCTGGTTGGTGTGTAACAGCTCTCATATTTCATACTGGCTTCCTTTCTCCCCCCAGCCCAGCAGCGACTCCTCAGTTCCTGCCAACGTGTTCGGGGTGGAGCTGCACCACCTGGTGGTGAAAGAAGGATCTGCGTCTCCGATCCCTCTGCTCATCCAGAAATCTGTGGCAGAGATAGAACGACGAGGACTCAAGGTATCAACGCTTTTATAGCTTTATCTTTCTTACTGTCAGCTCCACGGCCGGTAAGAACCGATAAATCATCGTAGATAAACAGCTGGCTGTTTTGGTCTGTCTGAAAATAGCTCGTGGAAAAAGGTTTATTTTTAGAGTTGGGTTCACAGTCAGAGTTTACAGTAAAGACAAGAAGGTGAAGCAATCAGACAATTCTGCAGAATGTAATGGTGGGTTATTCTAGCTGTCTGTCTCTCTAACCTGTCTGTCTTTTTGTCTCTCTAACCTGTCTGTCTCTCTAACCTGTCTGTCTGTGTGTCAGGTGGTGGGTCTGTACAGACTGTGTGGTTCTGCGGCGGTGAAGAAGGAGCTCCGTGATTGGTTTGAGAGGAACAGTTCAGCAGTGTGTCTCAGCGAGGATCTGTACCCGGACATTAACGTCATCACAGGTCAGTGAACGCACCACTGGGAGGCATGTACCTGTAGACCTACAGGTCAGTGAACGCACCACTGGGAGGCATGTACCTGTAGACTTACAAGTCAGTGAACGCACCACTGGGGGGCATGTACCTGTAACCTTACAGGTCAGTGAACGCACCACTGGGGGGCATGTACCTGTAACCTTTCAGGTCAGTGAACGCACCGCTGGGGGGCATGTACCTTTATAGAGGAGACACACCAGCCCGATCGGCCGTCGGACCGTCTGATAGTCTGGCGAGGTCGGTGACTCGAGTCTGGTCGGTGTGTTCAGTGCCGTCGTCCGTTGGAGGAGCCGTCGGCCTTCATTTTGGCCGACCCGACATGTTCAGTCAGACAGGGCAGTCGGGACTCACCCGGAAATGGCGAGCGGATGAGCCTCTCAAAATCTGATGAAAATCTTTTAAACTGACCTTTGTTGATCTGAAATGAAGACAGATTCAGCAACTGCACGGCCTATTGCTCTCTTCAAATGTTTTCAGAAGCACGTTTCGGTGAACTATTTTAGGACAATATGAGATCATATTCTGAACAAGACGCCATGACAGTCTGGCTTTGAATATCTGGAGAAACCAGACCCACGTGACACGTTCGTCCAATCAGCTGCCGGTTTTCATTTTCTGGGAAACAATACAGAGCAGTGCCGTCTGCTGCTATGGAGACGTATTACGTTTCGCACACGTCGCCTCAGTGTGTTCTGAGGCACTTTTTGGACCTCGAGGACCCGACTGATCAGTCCGACTGGCTTTACTGCTGACGGTCGGCCGTCTGGTTGGTATGTCAGGGCCTTTAGACTTACAGGTCAGTGAACGCACCACTGGGGGGCATGCACCTGTACACTTACAGGTCAGTGAACGCACCGCTGGGGGGCATGTACCTGTAACCTTACAGGTCAGTGAACGCACCGCTGGGGGGACTTCAATGACTTGAACGTAGGAGTTTCCAAATGATCCCGGTCTTACTGAGTCATGAAGACGAGTATAGCCACAGACTGTAATAATAACGCTGCAGCAGAGACGTCACCATGTTGCGGTTTTTTGGAGTCTGAAGTGACCGTATTTGGACGAGAGGGTGGAGCTGGGGAGGAGAATGTGGCCAGCAACTAAGCCAGTCTAAGGAATCCCTTTCACTGACAGCTCCAACGGCGAAAATAGGCAGACGAAGGCCGATGTGTAGCGACAGTGTGTGACACACTGCAAAAACTAGGCTGACAGACTCTCACCGTGACAGTCTCTTCGGTGTGTCAGGACCATAGACAGTATATAAACTGGACCAACAGATCCTGTGTCTCTGGACGGAGACCAGTGACGTCTCTTTCCCGGTGATGGCTGAGCGTTACTGAGCAGCCTCCAACTGAGCTTGAAGACGTAGATGTGACGTGAGCAACCTGTCTGAAAGTTGGAAGTCTTCTGGTAGCTGTGCCAAGAGAAATCTCAATCATTCCCAATCTAGCAGAGACGGAGAGCGTAGGTATATGTAAGGAGATAACATAGACACAGGCTCATTATTGATCACTAAAATGATAGTTAACATTAGTCATTACACTTAAACAGCTGATGGAAGTCCAAACTGCCTGAGAGCTTCTCCTGTACTATACGGTAACTCCTCTACTATGAGACAGGAAGTCTCATGGTTATGACCCAATCGTTAGCCTATTGTTATAAAAACGTCTGCTACGGAGCCATAACGTGAGCTACAAGGTAATGGAGCCTTTTATACATTGTCGTGTTTCTTTAGAAATAAACAACGGACAAATAGAGTCTTTAAACGCTTCAGATGTAAAGGTATTCTCTGTCAAAGTGACGTCAGAATGAATGGCAGTCAATGGGATGCTAACGGGATGCTAACGGGAGGTGATGGCTTGGTAGCATCAAAATGGCGCCATAGGAGGTTCGAGCTCTGAAGTGAAGCTTACCTCCCTTGGTCGGGACCCATAGACGGGCTTCCTAACCGGTTCTTTTCCTCCTTTGTGTTTCCTCAGGGATCCTGAAGGACTACCTGCGGGAGCTGCCCTCTCCGCTCATCACCAGGACTCTGTACCAGGTGGTCAGGGAGGCCATGATGCTGAGACCGCCCCCTGTCCCACCTGGGACCCCTGTTCCACCTGGGACCCCTGATCCTGATCCTGATCCAGATCCCCAACTAGCCCAGAGCACCGTGGAGCTGCTGTCCTGTCTGCCTCCTCCAGAGAGGGTAAGTCCTACTGCTGCAGTATTATCTACTGTATACTATCTACTGTATATTATCTACTGTATATTATCTGTTGTATATTATCTACTGTATATTATTTATTGTGTATATTATTTAATGTATATTATCTACTGTATATAATCTACTGTGTATTATTTAATGTATATTATTTATTATATATTATTTAATGTATATTATTTATTGTATGTTATCTACTGTATATTATTTAATGTATATTATTTAATGTATATTATCTACTGTATATAATCTACTGTATATTAATATGATGATATGTTGTTCTGTTTCTGTCTCCAGGCGACGCTGTCTCTGTTGCTGGACCACCTCAGCCTGGTGGCGTCCCACAGCCCATCCAACAGGATGAATCACCAGAACCTGGCGGTGTGCTTCGGCCCGGTGCTGCTCACGCCGACCCAGGACGCCTGGAGGGGGGGGGGGGGGGGGAGGGGGGGGGGGGGGGGGGAAGGGCCCTGGGGAAGAGATGGCGAGTGCAGTAGATTTCAAACGACACATCGAGGCGCTTCACTACCTTCTGCAGCTGTGGCCAGGTGAGTCCACTAGGGTTAAAGTATTACAATTATATTATTATATTAGCCTAGATTTTGTGAGATTTATCATATTTTGCTATCCTGAATGCAAGCTGAACTTAACCCCACCCACAACATTTGAGGTTGGGAAGTTCGGTCCAGACTTGAGCCGTTGTGGAGCAACTATGCTCCAACCAGAGCTGTTCGGACCAATCAAATTGTCAGGGGGCGGGCCTCATACGATGATGGCAACACGTTCTCACACTCATCTCGTAAAATATGGACGCTTGGTCAGGTGACCTTTGTCGTTCTTATTGACGCTAAAAGTCTCCTTTAGCGCTATAAGTAAACAAGCTTGGTCGGGACTATTGCCGTCCCTTTTGACGCAGTTATGTTTAGGAAAAGGTCGTGGGTGGGCGTACGGTTCTGTGACATGGGGGAGGAAAGAAAAAAACGACTATAGCAAGCTTGACAAGCGGGACGTGAACCCCGCTCTCCTGGGTGAAAGTCCTGTGTTTGATTCCTCCATCGCGTCTGTTATAGAAGATATCGACAGCGTATTCATTTTAAAAGAGGAACAGAGAACCTTGATCAAGGCGTTTTTCGATCGGAAAGATATTTTTGCCGTCCTTCCTACGGGATTCGGCAAAAGTTTAATTTATCAGCTGGCCCTGATGGTCGCTAAGAAGATGGGGCACTCTGATTGGTTGTAGGTCTATCCAATTGAGTGCAGAGGCATGCCCCATAATCACAGCCCAATGGAGCAGAGTCAGACTCAGATTCTACTCAGAATCTGAGTCTGACTACCTGTATCCCATCTAGCCACAGTCAGTAACAGGTGTAACTTTGTTCAGCATCTAATTTAGCGTTTTATATCTTCTTCCTCAGTGCCGACCCATCGCGTCCCAGAGGATGACCACATTGATGTCTCCCTGCCTCCCTGCCCCGCCCTTACCCATAACTCCCTGGGCCCGCAGCAGCAGCAGCAGAGGCATCCTGCCCTGCGATTGGCTAACCCCGAGGAGGAGGTG
Organism: Sander vitreus; assembly: GCF_031162955.1. NCBI lineage: Eukaryota > Metazoa > Chordata > Actinopteri > Perciformes > Percidae > Sander > Sander vitreus. The sequence goes on along the minus strand of NC_135875.1, from coordinate 125,886 downwards.
GTGGTGTCCCGTCGGGGTCGAGGCGGCCTGGCTCGACTGGAGAGTCCACCACCGATCAACCGGTACGCGGGAGACTGGAGCGTCTGTGGACGAGATCTTCTGTCCAGACAAGATGCCGATTATGATGAGGTGGCAGGAAGTGACAGTGACGCAGGTAAACAGACGAGCAGCATGCTTAGTCAAGAGTTCACGTTAGCATGTGTTAGCATGTTAGGCTATTTTGGCATGCTAACATAGGCAAACATAGTAGTACTAAACTACTGTTAGTAGTAGTGTAGCTACCCAATGGGAGTCGAGTGCAGATGTGAGTTGCACATGCTCAGATTTAAACGGTTTACGGCATAACGTGTCATACTGAAATTTGTGAAATCCATAAAATGATAAACTTCTCATTACAAATAATAACAGAAGATGGAAATCATTCTATGGTTGTTTGATTGCTAACAGCTCAAAACGCCATTCAAGTGACAGCCTTTGTTGTGTTTGATTGCTAACTTGTAGCTAGCAGTGAATCAACTTCGTTATGTAGGTCCTTTTTGACATTACAGAAGTCTCTCATACAGAAGTCTCTCGTTAGCATCTTGGAGGCTACTGCAGACATTACAGAAGTCTCTCGTTAGCATCTTGTAGCTACTGCAGATATTACAGAAGTCTCTCGTTAGCATCTTGTAGCTACTGCAGACATTATAGAAGTCTCTCACTAGCAGGTTCTTTTAGGCTACTTGTCGCAAAGTGACGCATGTGCGACTCACATCTGCACTCGACTCACATCGGGTAGTGACAAGTAGTAGTAGTGCTTTACCTTTCAGAGCTATATGTATGAATGCTTCATGAGAACATGTTCGCTGCTGATGCACGTTTGTGTTGTTGCTGTTTTAGGCAGTGATGATGAAGAGGAGGAGGAGAAGAAGGAGGCGTGGTCATCAGAAGGAGGAGCTCTGTATGTGGACGAGTTCTTGGATTTTGATGCTCCGTTTAACTGTCGACTCAGTCTGAAAGACTTCGACACTCTGATCCACGATCTGGACCGAGAGCTGGCCAAACAGATCAACATCTGTCTGTAGAGGAGGGGTCAAAGAGAAAACATTTAGGCTATATCTACACCGCTACGTTTTGATTTTTAGGTGTTTGAGTTTGGAGCCAAAAGCGATCTCCGTGTTTCCAAATGTCTCCGGTTTAGGGGCTCGGAAACGCCAGAGCAGGGGGAATGAGAGTGGGGGAAACGCCAGAGCAGGGGGAATGAGAGGGGGGAACACCAGAGCAGGGGGAATGAGAGTGGGGGAAACGCCAGAGCAGGGGGAATGAGAGGGGGGGGGGAACACCAGAGCAGGGGGAATGAGAGTGGGGGAAACGCCAGAGCAGGGGGAATGAGAGTGGGGAAACGCCAGAGCAGGGGGAATGAGAGGGGGGACACCAGAGCAGGGGGGAATGAGAGGGGGGAACACCAGAGCAGGGGGGAATGAGAGGGGGGAAACGCCAGAGCAGGGGGAATGAGAGTGGGGGAACACCAGAGCAGGGGGGAATGAGAGGGGGGAAACACCAGAGCAGGGGGAATGAGAGGGGGGAACACCAGAGCAGGGGGAATGAGAGTGGGGGAAACGCCAGAGCAGGGGGAATGAGAGGGGGAACACCAGAGCAGGGGGAATGAGAGGGGGAACACCAGAGCAGGGGGAATGAGAGGGGGGAACACCAGAGCAGGAGGAATGAGAGGGGGGAACACCAGAGCAGGAGGAATGAGAGGGGGAACACCAGAGCAGGGGGAATGAGAGGGGGGGAATGAGAGGGGGGAACACCAGAGCAGGGGGAATGAGAGTGGGGGAAACGCCAGAGCAGGGGGAATGAGAGGGGGGAAACGCCAGAGCAGGGGGAATGAGAGGGGGGGAATGAGAGGGGGGAATGAGAGTGGGGGAAACGCCAGAGCAGGGGGAATGAGAGGGGGAACACCAGAGCAGGGGGAATGAGAGGGGGAACACCAGAGCAGGGGGAATGAGAGGGGGAAACGTAGCAGAAGACATTCCTTTTTAAACCAAAACGTAAAGTGTAAATGTAGCCCTAGCTTCTATTCCCGACATCTGTTCTGAGGATTTAAAAATCCTGAGCGAGGTGATGAGTCAAACTCAAAGAAGAATGCGATTCTCGTAGCATCTCTGGATGTTTCCAGATGTTTCTGAATGTTTATTTGAGCCAAAAAGTCAAAATGAAACCAGAATTATTTATTTTCCTGATCCAAAGGTAAACGTAGCTACAGCATTAATATGAAGTAGGAGAGATGCTCTCTTTGAGAACCACACGGTTGGTTCCCTCTTCCTAACATTTGAATTTTTTAAGCAGAAGTTCTTTCCCTCAGTTTTTCTGGACTCTGAAGATGTGAACTGAACTGTGTTGTAGTTCTGGGTATCAGGGTAGCATCCTGTTGGATCACTTTGGATCACTTTGGATCACTTTGAATGACGTATGGGCTGGTTGCACTGTTGAAGCCATAATTTCACTTGTTGAATCTTTTAGTTGAAGTGAACAAACTGCGTAACTCATCGCTCTGCTGCTCTCCGTCGCCCTAACGTGACTGAGTTCTCGGTTATCAGCCATATCCAGACCCATCCTTCCTTTTTGTGGTGATTTTCCTGAACGATCACATTTGATGAGAGGAAGCAGTAAGAAGGCTTGGGGGACGCTCCGGTAGCGGTATAACTTTACATTTAGAGTGGAAATGAAGGAGCCCTACTACTTTCAGTCGCCCCCTACAGTTTATATTTCCCCCTACAGGTTCTGTTGCCCCCTACAGTTTATATTTCCCCCTACAGGTTCTTGTTGCCCCCTACAGTTTCTGTTGCCCCCTACAGTTTCTGTCGCCCCCTACAGGTTTATATTGCCCCTCTACAGGTTTCTATTGCCCCCCTACAGGTTTCTATTGACCCCTACAGGTTTCTGTCGCCCCCTACAGGTTTCTATTGCCCCCTACAGGTTTCTGTCACTCCCTATAGGTTCTTGTTGCCCCCTACAGTTTCTGTCGCCCCCTACAGGTTTCTCTTGCCCCCCTACAGGTTTCTATTGACCCCTACAGGTTTCTATTGACCCCTACAGGTTTCTGTCGCCCCCTACAGGTTTCTCTTGCCCCCCTACAGGTTTCTATTGACCCCTACAGGTTTCTATTGACCCCTACAGGTTTCTGTCGCCCCCTACAGGTTTCTATTGCCCCCTACAGGTTGTGTAGTAGAGCGATGCGAGCTGCAGCTGGTCGTCAGTATTTTTCGGTACAGAGTTTCTAACAGTGAAGAGTTTGAAGCCACAGAAGGAATACGATGCCATACTCAGTGTTACCAATGATGCTGTTGTTGTTTTAATCTGTTTCTGTTTTTCCTTGTTGTTTTTGACAGTATTATTTTGTTTTGCACAACAATAATAAGCACTTATGTTTTTTATTGAGGATGACGATGTTTCTATGCAGATGATGTAACCAAAGTGTTGAAGCACAGTTCCTGTTGGAGCAGACCACAGCAGCAGTCTTATTTACCTGACCAACTATTAAACACGTTATTATTATTGACTCAATGACTCGGCTCTTATTAACAACAGTGCTACAAAATCCTTATTTGATCAGCGTTAGTTCAAACACATTCATATCCCTAAAATCAGTTCAACCTAAGCTTAAAAGTCGACAAAAGCGGAAAAATAAAGTGTCAAAAATCTTAAAGAAAACAAGAGAAATTTAAGAAAATGTCGACAAAGGGATAGAAGCGACAAAAAGTAAAACAAAAGTCAGAAAGAAACACCAAAATGTCAAAGAAAACGATTAAAATGTCCAATAAGACGTCAAAAAATCTGAATCAGAAAGGAGTTAGTTACCCTACGTGGGGTTAGCCTTGGTGATTGGTGCATACATACACAAACATAATAATCATTAAAGAGCCCATATTCTGCTCATTTTCAGGTTCATAACTGTATTTTAAGGTTGTACCAGAATAGGTTTACATGGTTTAATGTTAAAAAACACCATATTATTGTTGTACTGCCCAGCTCTCTCTCACTGCTGCAGATCCTCTTTCACCTGGTCTCTGTTTTAGCTACAGAGTGAGACCTCTTTTCTTCTTCTTCTTCTGTACTATCTTTGATTGCTCTCACACATGCTCAGTAGCTCAGATGTAGATCATGTCAGCTAGCTAGCTCCATAGACAGTAAAAGAAAGGCTGTTTCTCCACATTCAGTCAGTTATAAGGCAGGATTAGCTGGGAGACTTCTAAATGAGGGCGCACACGGAAGTAGTTCTTTTGGAGATTATGGTGAACTGGTGTGTGTTGTAGCAGTGCTTTGCTATTGAGAACGAGGTAGTATGCTAGTGTTAGCATTAGCTTTAGCATTAGTGTTAGCATGCTAACGCTAATGCTACGAGCTAACGGTTGCGGTTAGCCAGTTCGTTTCGGCTTGTGACGTCACAAGCCGTGACGATTTTGAATAGCTGACCCGGAGACTGAAGACAGGACACATTCAGAAACCGCATCTCACTCAGAACAGCATGGATGGATTTTTTCAAAGTTGGTATTCGTGTGGAAGCACCAGAGACACAGAATAACTCCCCAAATCCCAGAAAAAGTGTTTTTTTCATAATATGGGCACTTTAATAAGGTATTAGTCTATATCCACGACGTTCCACTTCCAGGATTACTCCGGTGCCACCGAACATCCGCTGGATGCATGTCTTCTGCCAGATGTCCCTCATTTAGACCAGATGTCCCTCATTTAGACCTGATGTCCCTCATTTAGACCAGATGTGCGTCCCCTTCCTCTTTCTTTGTGTTGGCGTTCTAACCTCTGGTGGATTTGTGAGGACTATGGTTAACTGGTCCTCAGATCTCTGCAGGGTAAATCCAGACAGCTAGCTAGACTATCTGTCCCTCTGACTAAAACTACTTCTGAACGTCCACGTTCCACCAAAACCAGCTCCTTCCTGAGACTATTTAGCAGAGGCACCGTGGCTCCGTCCGGAGCTTAGCCCCGCCCACGATGATTGTGATTGGTTTAAAGAAATGCCAATAAACCAGAGCACGTTGTCCTCCCATCCAGGAATGCTGTGTGGACTAGACAGACCTTCCTCCACAGAGCTGTGGAGGAAGGTCTGGCAAAGCGAGACTAATAAGATATAAACAATAAATACAGAAACAGAAACACATACAGTATATACAAAATATCTGTTTGAGTAGTTTAAGGACTGTGTGCAATGGGCAGATGATTTGATGGCTGTCAGTCCAAGCTGAAGCAACTTTTTGTGATAAGAGTGACGTAACGTAGCAACATGCTGTCTATTCTGTCAAATTAAAGAAGACACAGGTGTTGCTGACTCTGGAGATGTTCTCATACCGATACCAGTATCTGAAATACATGTTTTGAAAATGTGCAATATAACGTTTTGTTGTCTGTGATTAGAAATTATACAGATAAGAGATAAAGTGAAATGAACTGACATTTGGTCATCTGCTGCACGGCTCTAAAACCAACCAATCTTTTGATCACTACATTCATTTATTTAGTTATTTAACTCGTCAACTTGTTAAATTAACAGTTCCTTTTGTAGTTTGGTTGTCTACACTGTTGATGAACATCTTTATATTTGTAGGCTATGGAATTTTACATTCAGATTAACGAACTAAATTCTGCCTGTCAGTCTTCTCTCAGGGCTCTAAACTCCAACAGTGACGTCGCTGCTGGCCAGTTTGACCTCTTTTTGTCTTCTCTGTGATTGGCTGTGAGAGGGAGCAGCGGCGGTTCGGAGCGCTGATTGGCTGCTATCTCTCTCTGTGTCTATGTGTGTTTGTCGGGGGGCGTGTCGCATGGAGCGGACGTGCAGCGGCTTTTCCTCTTTAAAATGGCTGAAAAATAAACCCAAAATTATCGAAATAAAGAAACGGAAAGCAGCAGGAAGCTTTCCCGCCAGCAGGTGTGGTTTATGTTGCATCCTCCGGATTCTAGCGGGAAACTTTTGGATGAACTGCAGCAGGTGGGAGTCCGAAAACAAACTGCGCCACAGCGGCGTCTCTGCTCCGTCTTACCAGCGGGGAATGTAACTAAGTACATGTACTCCAGTACTGTACTTCAGTCCACATGTTGAGGTACTTGTACTTTACTTGAGTCTTTTCTCTTCATGCCACTTTCTACTTCTACTCCGCTACATTTCAGAGAGAAATATTACTCCACTACATTCATCTGTTACAGCTTTAGTTACTTTACACATTAAGATTACTGCACAAAGAACACGTGTGTGTGTGTGTGTGTGTGTGTGCGTGCGCGTGCGTGTGTGCGTGTGTGTGCGTGCGCACCATTAAACACGCAACTGTTTGGATCCTTTCCACTTTCTAAAATGTTTTAATACTTTAACTACATTCTTCTGATGATACTGACACACTTTAACTGAAGTAACATTCTCACTGCAGGACTTTAACTGTAACAGAGTATTATTACAGAGTGGTATTAGTACTTTTACTGCAGTAGTCTGAATACTTCTTCCAGCTTTATGTTCCTGATAACTGTTTGAAATCATGAGAACAAAATGTGTAAAAAGTAAACAACCTGATGTATAAATACTTTTATATAGTGTCATATATTACATCATCTATGTGTATATATTTTATGTTTTATGTTATTTACTGTCATGTGTAGGGCTGCACGATTTGAGGAAAATATCTAATTGCGATTATTTTGACTGATGTTGAATAATTTCTTATTTTCGTTGAAAAAGAAAAAATTAAAATGATGAATGATTTTTCCGAGGCTCTGTACCAGAGAAAGATGTTTTTCTGTAGGATGGGATTTGTAGTCCTGGACGTCTCTGCAGCTCCACAATACTTCATTCAGAACGGTTTGACACAGATTTTGCCTTTAAAGAGCCCATATTCTGCTCATTTCCAGGTTCATAACTGTATTTTAAGGTTGTACCAGAATAGGTTTACATGGTTTAATTTGTGTGTGTGTGTGTGTGTGAAAGGTGATTGATGAGGGTGTGTTTGTGTATTTGAAAAGTGTTGTATTTTGTAGTTTTTTGGCTTTTTTTCTTTGCACTTTTGAAATGGAAATAAAAAAAACGCACAGACATATCTGTAGAAAACAATTCATATAAAATCCATTTTTGCCAGGTCTACTGGTCTAGGGTGGGGGCTTTAAACCTGGTCTACTGGTCTAGGGTGGGGCTTTAAACCAGGTCTCCTGGTCTAGGGTGGGGCTTAAAACCAGGTCTCCTGGTCTAGGGTGGGGGCTTTAAACCGGGTCTCCTGGTCTAGGGTGGGGCTTTAAACCAGGTCTCCTGGTCTAGGGTGGGGGGTTTAAGTCGGGTCTCCTGGTCTAGGGTGGGGCTTTAAACCAGGTCTCCTGGTCTAGGGTGGGGGCTTTAAACCGGGTCTCCTGGTCTAGGGTGGGGCTTTAAACCGGGTCTCCTGGTCTAGGGTGGGGGCTTTAAACCAGGTCTACTGGTCTAGGGTGGGGGGTTTAAACCAGGTCTACTTGAATCTTGTTATGTTGTTTAACGCTTATTTTAAGCTTTTTTAAAACTTTTGTTTCTTCTCTTTTTGTGACTTTTCTTAAAGTTTACTATCTTGAACACTCTGTAGTCGTCTTGTTGTTTAATATCTGTTGTTGTTGTCTATGTAGGCGTGTGCAGCTGCTGACCCCGCCCCCCGTCATGCCCGTGGACGTGGCCGTGAGGATCTGCCTGGCCAACTCTCCTCCGCTGCGCTCCTTCCTCGGTAACTATGACAACGGCTTCTCTCCGGCGGCCGCCACTCTGCTGAAGCGCTGCGAGCTGCAGCGACCGTGTCTCACCTCCGACGGTAACACCGTCCCCAAGGCAACCGCCAACTGCACGCCGTCCGTGCCGGTAGAGTGCAGCGGTGGCCCGGCCTGGCTGCAGAGGAAGAAGAAGAAGAAGAAGAAGAAGAAGAAGAAGAGCGTGGTGTTTGCAGACGATCGGGGTCTGGCGCTCGCCGCCGTTCACGTGTTTAACGAGGCGGAGGACGAGGCCATAGCCGAGCTGCAGTTCACCCTGACGGAGATAGAGGGCGCCATCGCCGGGCTGCACCGGGCAGACAACGACGGTGAGAAAACCTCAGATCATTTTATAAAGCACCAGCTTCATGTTTTTACGTCTCCAAACATGGAGGAAAAGATATTAAAGAACGTGCAGAATGATATCTGATAAAACTGTCTTAGTGGAACGAGGACATACCTCAACGTCCCACTGACACCTCTTTCCTCTGCAAATCTCACAATTTGAAACTGCCTCTGAAAACGGGCGAATAGTTACAGTTTTATAGTTACGTCAACTCGGCGGCTCCTCCTCATCTGGCTCTAGTCTCTCTCTTTGTCACGCCCCAACATTTCCACAGGCTACACCACTGACCTGAGGTCAGCTAGTCTTCTGAATATCTCTCGCTCTCTCTCGCTCTCTCATCTGCTATTTTATCACTAAATCCACTTCTGAGACTTTTTTATGCGAGAAATCAACTCGCCGCCCGGCCTGTCCTCCTTCACAGACCCCGGCCTGCTGTGAGGTAGATGGAGCTCTGTCACGGCTGGCAGCCCACGGTGCTCCATACCCGCGCAAAGTCACCGTTTCTGGGTTACTGGACTACCAAACGCTGCTGCCCTGACAGAGCTCCAGGGGCTGCAGCTCTTCCTGCTAAATGGCCGGTCGGTGTGTGTGAGTGAGAGCGCGGTCAGCGAGCTTGTTACGCCCGCAATCTCTTAACAGTCCAGTTAATCTTATAATGGATATGTGTGTTGAGTTATTTAAACAAAGGATCGGGGAAATAAAGGCCTCTTGTCTGCGAGTCTCATTGATAGAGCCCACGGTGAGCTGGATGGAGCTCTATCTATGAGTGCTGGCTAGCCTCCTCTTAGACCTCTTAGAATTCACAAAAATGCATTAAATTGAAATCGGACACAATTGTTATCAAACATTGTATAACTTTACAGTGTCTGAAATATGAGACCTGCTGTCTCGTCTCCACTGTATGTGGTTCGCTCAACCAATCAGCGCGCAGCTCATCTAAATATTCATGAGCAGACCATATTTGGAAGAAAAGCTCTTGTTCCAAATAGAGCCATATTCACAGGGTAGTTAAGGGCCTAATCAAATAGCATTCGGGCAATCTTCAGCCCAACCAATGTTACCCTATTAGGAGACCTAAAGGAACAGTGTGACTGACTTATGCCTCCTGTATTTTAAGGAAGAACATTTATTTATTTACGATACATTTTTCATTCACTAAGAAAACTGGTGTCCTTAAAGGTTGGATTTTTCCTCCTTTTTAATTAAGGCATTAAGATCAATTTCCAAAAGATGATTTTTTTTTTTTATTCCTCTTTTAGGTCAACTTTAGTATGGCTTCATAAACTCATGCAAGCCACTGTATTTACAGTTACATTACATTACAGTCTCCTCAATAAGAATCGGAGGCATTTTTATGATACTCGATATTAAGTCGGTGCCTAAAAAGTATCAAATTTAGTCCCCCGTCCTAGTCCCCCGTCCTAGTCCCCCGTCCTAGTCTCCAGTCCAAGTCTCCAGTCCAAGTCTCCAGTCCTAGTCTCCCGTCCTAGTCCCCCGTCCTAGTCTCCAGTCCAAGTCTCCAGCGTGTGTGGCGTGTAGCGCCTGTCTGCCTGTGGCCTGCTCTCCTCGGCCTCCCTAATCAGCTGACTTAAACACCTGCAGCCACTCGGTGAAGTCCGCTTCCACAGACACGCCCCCTCATGTGTCGGATATCAAAAGGCTAAATAGACTGGACCTACATGTTCTTCTCTCTGACCCGTGTCTTCCAGACGCTGCAGCCTGTGGTCCAGGCCTGGTTCTGGTTCTGGACTTCGAGCCGCCAGCTGCAGACTACCTGGACCTGAGGAACCGTCTGCGGGCCCAGCGCGTCTGTCTGGAGACGTGTTCTGTCCACCAGCGTCTACTCTCTGGCACCGTTCAGGTCCAGAACCTCTGCTTCCAGAAGTCTGTCTCGGTCCGGATCACCTTCGACTCGTGGCGGTCCTTCCAGGACGTTTCCTGTTGGTACCTGAACACGGCGTACGGCGGCCCAGACATCGAAACCTTCGCCTTCTCCGTGCCGGTACGTTAAAAGTTTGGAAACGCTTTCCTGTACTTAGTTTAGAAAAACATGGAGGTTTAAAAACAACATTTCGGTCGTTTTTATATATTATATATTGTGTTTTTTTTATTTATATATATATATATATATATATATATATATATATATATATATATATATATATATATATATATATATATATATATATATATATATAAAAAAAATGTATCCGAGGTGTAGTCGGAAGAGATGCAGGAGGGTTGGGGTATAGGGTTGGACCATGTCCTGGATGTATGCTGGGGCTGATGCAGAGTGGGGGGGTTGGGGTATAGGGTTGGACCATGTCCTGGATGTAAGCTGGGGCTGATGCAGAGTGGAGGGTTGGGGTGTAGGTTTGGGCCATGTCCTGGATGTAAGCTGGGGCTGATGCAGAGTGGGGGGTTGGGGTATAGGGTTGGACCATGTCCTGGATGTATGCTGGGGCTGATCCGTTCATGGCCCTGTAGTCAAGTACTAAGGCGCTTTTCTATCACGTGGTACCTGCTCGACTCGCCTCTACTCTCCTTTTTTGGTTTTCCATTACGAAAAAAAGTCCCTGGTACCTGCTAACAGGTACTTTTTTTAGTACCACCTCAGTCGAGGTTCCAAGCGAGCTGAGCCGATACCAAAAGGTGACGTGAAAGCGACAAAGGGGGGTGTCCTGAACAAACCTGCCATTTTTAAATAGTTTAGCCAGCTGTGTTTATTTTTGCTCCCTCCAGCTTCATTTGAAACAAAATGTGTCTTCTGGCAACAACAACACATCTTCAACGTTCTGTGTGTGTGGCGCGTTAGGTCACGGCAGTTTACTGCGGCGCCGCTATGACGACCAGCCCCGCTGAGGCAGTACTAAAATCTGCAATGGAAAACGGACGCACAGTGAGGCGAGTAGAGTAGAGTAGAGTCGAGGCGAGTCGAGCAGGTACCATGTAATGGAAAAACGCCACTAGTGTCTTGAAGCGGATGCGGGCAGCAGTTGGTAACCAGTGAAGAGAGCGGAGGAGGAGAGGCTGGAGACAAGTCGAGCTGCTGCGTTCTGAATGAGCTGCAGGGGCCGGATGGCCCGAAGGCAGGCCAGTCAGGAGGGAGCCTGCAGGCAGGCCAGTCAGGAGGGAGCCTGCAGGCAGGCCAGTCAGGAGGGAGCCTGCAGGCAGGCCAGTCAGGAGGGAGCATGCAGGCAGGCCAATCGGGGAGAGTTTCAGTAGTATAGACGTGAGATGACTAGAACCTGAACCAGAACCTGAGCCTCCTTCTGCGTTAGAAGGGGACGTATCCTTCTGATGTTATGCAGCATGTATCTACATGATCGCATAGTTGCAGCGATGTTGGCAGTGAAGGAGAGTTGGTCGTTAAGTGTCACACCCAGGTTTTTTAGCAGTCTGGGTGGGGACTACCACAGAGTTGTCAATTGTTATAGTCAGGTCCTGGGTAGGAGAGACCTTCCCTGGAAGGAAAAGGAGCTCAGTCTTGTCGAGGTTGAGTTTCAGATGGTGTGTGGACATCCAAGAAGAAATGTCAGTCAGCCGAGATACATGCTGCTACTTGAGTTTCAGACTCCAGAAAGGAGAGAATTAGTTGGGTGTCATCTAGGGGTGGCACGGTTCACAAAATCCACGGTTCGGTTCGTATCACGGTTTTCGGTTCTGTACGGTTCTTGTTATCTTTTCTTTTAATCTTTTAACACTCCAGAAATATACTTATGATATATATATATATATATATATATATATATATATATATTAGCTAAAATTAGCATATTGAATGCAGAATGCAAGTACATGACCCCAGCGAAGGAGAGAGTGAATGGATGTTATGGCGGATAGGTATAGTGTATCTTGAGATATGGTTGTGAGCTTGGGAGAGTGGGAGAGGGAAAGGGATAAAGAAATGGTCTGAGGTATGGAGTGGAGTAACAGTGAGGTTGGTTGTAGAGCAGTATCTGATGAATATGAGATCTAGGTGGTTGCCAGCTTTGTGTGTGGGTGGGGAAGGAGAGAGTGAGAGGGCAAAAGAAGAGAGAAGATGTAAGAAGTCAGTTGACTTCTCTGTCTGGATGTTGAAGTCGCCCAGAAGTACCCTAGTTATTTTTAGATTTTGTCTTGCTTTTTCATAGCCTGGTTGACACCAGACCGTGAAGGGTCTGGGGAAGGTTCATTCACAGCCCATTTCCAAAGGGGTGTCACCAATGGACACCGCTCAAATGCCTCTGGGCGCAATTAGATAGATATTCAACCAATCAGAGCGATGAAGGAGATGACGTATGCAGAGCGACGGAAAAACATCTCAACCAGCGAGCATGTTGCATCGTGTAGAGCCCTCAACGGTTGTGATTGGTGTAGAGCCCTCCTCAACGGTTGTGATTGGTGTAGAGCCCTCCTCAACGGTTGTGATTGGTGTAGAGCCCTCCTCAACGGTTGTGATTGGTGTAGAGCCCTCCTCAACGGTTGTGATTGGTGTAGAGCCCTCCTCAACGGTTGTGATTGGTGTAGGAGGGCGCCACCACTAGAAACCTAAATATAGGTCACATGATGCTGGAACAAACCACGTATGGGGGAGTTTTTTAGGGAGGACAGGCTCTCTTTAAAGGTTACACAGCTGATATTGTTCCAGTACCATGATGTTTAAATGTTTAAAATCAGATTGTCTCACCACAGGTACCAGAGATCCTGGATCCGTCCGACAGAGTGGAGTTCTGCATTCAGTACCAGACTCAGGACCAAACTTTCTGGGACAACAACCACGGGAAGAACTACCGGCTGGCGGACCCAAACGCCGGCCGGCCCCGGAGCGCCGAGAGTCCTGCCGGGCTGCAGATCCAGAGAGACCACGGGGGAGAGAAGAGGGAGCAGGTTATTGAGTGTGATCCGTTTGGGAGTCCCCGGACATCTGCAGGGATCTTCCCTGAGTGGCAGAGCTGGGGTCGCGTGGAGACCAGCGCCCCCTACTGGTGAGGCACCACAGGACAGGTTTTAATGTTGCAGTCACTGAGAGTCTGGTCCCAGGACGTACGAGAGTCACAGGATCCTCCTAGAGCACTGAAAGGCCACGTCATACCCAGGTTATCCAGGCACGTGTATAAGAGTCATACAGATTTCAAGCTTTCACTTTAGCCACTTTAGCCACTTTAGCCACTTTAGCCACTTTAGCCACTTCAGCCACGCTAACGTCAAGTATTTTGAGTCTTCAAGAAAGAAAAATGTTAATGTCCGTATGGAGTGGAAGGACTCTGGATTAGAGATGTTCTGATACCATTTTGTCCTTCCTTATATGATCCAATACCTGAACTTGTGTATCTGCCGATACCGAGTACCGATCTGATACCAGTGTGTTAAGAAATGCGTATATTTATCATGTTTTACTAGCTGTTACTACTATCCTTAAAGTCTTTGTGAAACATGGACAAACACAGAAGGAACGTTACAGGACTTTCTTTGTTATGCAGTTTGACAGCGAGTCATAACGGGAAAAGAACATTAATAAACTTCTTTAAAGTAGTTTTTCTGTGCTAAACTGCGTTGTATCAGATCGGTGCGTAACCTTGAGTACTTGCCGATACCCACACCAGCATTTTAGGCAGAATTGGAGGCTTTATGCCATACTGGTATCAATATCTGAACATCTCTAGTTTGGAGGATCCACTACAGATTTCAAGCTTTCAGTTGAGCCACTTTAGCTGCCCTGACATGAAGCATTAACGTCTGGATGGAGTGGAAGGACTTTGGATAACAGACAGTTCAGGAAGTCAAAATGACTCGGCACAACAGTGGCCTAAATATTGCACGTGTTTATTACTCGCCTCAAACTCTGAACGAATGAAGCACCAGAATCTGCCAGAAACCTCACATCTGATCAGATCTGCAGCCCAACCGACCAAATCTCGCTGCCCTAAAAGAACCAGTTCGGGTTCACATCTGGTCCTCGTTTGCCCGAACAAAGTGTGCCGACACTCGGCTGCATACCTGGCATGGCCTCATGGGGAAATATTTAAAATGTAACAAAAGGGATTTGCTGTTGCTTTGGTTTGCTGTTAGATATTCACAAGAGAACCAGGAGTCCGTCTTTGTAAAAGCATCCCAAGGATTCGGTAACTCTGAGAAGGATCCACCAGGGGACCTGTACACAGTCATAAGTGCTTTCTTAAAACCTCCAAAGATCCATGAAAGGTTCAAGGCATTACAGGTGTTTCAAAAAGCGCCACAAGACTTTATCTTTCACAAGCTTTTCACAGAAGTTGTGAATGCATTAATGAGTGCTTTGTATGAAGCATCCAAAGGATGAATTAAAGATTGCAAGACGACCGAGTGCTGTCTTTGACAACTCGACAACAAAAGGGAGGATTTATGGGCTTTCCTGTCGAACGATGGGACTTGTTCCAGACCTCATTTCTTTTCCACTGTGACAGCTGATTCATGACTCTTAACAGAAACCTTTCAGGCTGTTTAAGTCCTGAAACAGCTGTCAGAGAAGACCAGCAGACTTATTAGGCTTTAAGTCCTAAAACACCAGCATGAAACCCGGTTAAGGCTAGAGGGGATACAGCTACGGCGACGACCGTTAAGTTTAGGCACAAAGGACTCGTTAAGTTCAGGAAAAAGATGGCGGTTTGGGGTAAAACAATCCCGATGAAGGGTTAGTGAAAGTATTACTATTATGTTAGATGTAACTTCTGGCCGTAGCTGTATCCCTTCTAGCCACAACCATGAAACACTGTCCAGAACACTCTGCTTTAAGGTGTTTTATGGTGTTAAACCTCGATGCCTTCTGGCTTAGTTCATCTCATCATTTAATTCCAGGATCTTAAAGGACAATTCTGGCGCAAAATGAACCTAGGGACTCGGTACACATATGTTATTAATCCTTAGGTTCGTTTTGCGCCGGAATTGTCCTTTAAACATCCAGAACCCAAAAGGTCTGGACTGTCTAGACTTTCCCACGCTCCCAGACTCGAGTCCTCGATTGGACTCAGTGTCCAGAGGTGGATTAGGCAGTCTGACAGGCCAGTCAAACATGTTTGAGTGGCCTCAAACATGTTTGAGTTAAGTGAACTGAGTGGAGTCCCGTCTCCATGTGGGACTAAACCAGAAACCATACAGACCAGAACTCTGTGAAAAGAACCTGCCCATCCGTTAATATTCTCCTCATTGTCAACAGTTGTTTGAGCTCTTGGTGTGGGATATTGTCATTTATGATGATGGTGTTTCAGGGTGATAACAAGAACATTTACAGAGAAAACTTTGGTTTTAATGGTTTCAACAACCCAACCTGAGCTTCTAACACCCCAGCAGACCTTCATCTCTGTAACTTTGCACAAAAGTCTCTCTAACGTGGAAACGGAGCCGTAGCTCTTGAGTTTGGTCTAGCAAACATTGTGAGTGAGGCTGGATTCCAACCGGCACAAAACCCTGTGAGGAATTGGGGGCCAATGGGGTGCAATGGGGGCCAACAACTCAGGCTACAGCTCCACCGCTACGTTTTAGTTTTAAAGTTTGAGTTTTGTTTTAAGTTTGAGTTTTGAGCCGAAAGTGATCTCGGTGCACCAAGTCTTTGCTTTCTGTTCCAGTAGACAGGATGTTGTTGCTTGTTTTTGGGAAAGGGTCATGTGATGGGGGAAGAGACATCGTGACTGATAAGACCCAATCAAACTTTGGCGTCAAACGCCCCTGTCTGCGTCCAGACAACAAAGCAACTACAAATGTTAAAGGTTTAGGGGTTTGGAAACGCCGTAGTAGTGTGGACGCCGGGCGTGAACGTAGCGGTAGTGTGGACGCCGGGCGTGAACGTAGCAGTAGTGTGGACGCCGGGCGTGAACGTAGCAGTAGTGTGACGCCGGGCGTGAACGTAGCAGTAGTGTGGACGCCGGGCGTGAACGTAGCAGTAGTGTGGACGCCGGGCGTGAACGTAGCAGTAGTGTGGACGCCGGGCGTGAACGTAGCAGTAGTGTGGACGCCGGGCGTGAACGTAGCAGTAGTGTGGACTCCGGGCGTAAACGCAGCAGTAAATGGACGCCAGGCGTGAACATAGCGGGAGATATTTCTTCTTAAACGTAGCGGTGTGACCTAGCCTTGTTTTGTTGGTTGGTGTTGAAATGTTTCCATTGTTTCCTACGACTCCAGGTGAACTCCTCCTGACAGGTGTTTAGTTTATTAGCATCAACACACGTGTTAGCATGTAGCTTGTTAACTGCAGTAGAAGGAGATAAACCTGCACTTCCTGTTAGCTCCTGTAGCCTAACCTTTTTAAAAGCCTTCACTAAGCTAAAAAACACTTCCAGTGCTCTTACCGTGTGTGTGTGTGTGTGTGAGAGAGAGAAAGTCTTGAAGGAAACGTAAAGTGAATCTGAGAGTTCATGTCGTTGATGATTGAAGATGATTGGCTGCTGGTGGTCTCGTGCTGTGTTCATGTCACAGGGCTTCCTGTGGGCGGGGCTAATCGGCAGCTGATTTTAAATGATTAAGAAAAGTTCTGAGTTGAAGTTGGCTCTTTTCTTTATTCCGACGTGACCTGAATGCTTCACATTTTAGCTAGCCAGCAGCCAGCCAGGTAGCTCGTGCTAACAGACGCCATTAATGCCATTTAACTTGGCTAGCTAAGAAGCTAGCTGGCTGCTAGCATTACCAACTGTACTGTAAAAAGGCTGTGATGTAAATTGCAATGTAACGATGTCATGATGTACTGTTGAAGCAGGAAGTGATGTAAGAAGGGAGTGATTGACTGTTCCTTTTGTGTGTGTCCTTTCAGAATAAAAGTCTAATGTTTATAGTGTTTAACGTCTGCTCGCTCTCTTTTTTTAACTTTATTACAGAAGAGACAACATATTTTTTTGCATATTTCCACCAGACTGCATGTAAATAATCAGGACTTTTAGCGTGTATAGAGCCAGCATATTTCCACCAGACTCCATGTAAATAATCAGGACTTTTAGCGTGTATAGAGCCAGCATATCTCCACATGTAAATGGGTGAATTAAGGGTTTATTTCAACCAAACCAGAGTGGTGATTGTTGGAACAGTGGAAAGATGAACCAAGACGGCTTTTGGTAGTTTGATTTAGTTTCTGTCCACTTTGAATGAAGTGTGTTTTACGATGATAAAAGTCCTGATTATTTACATGGAGTCTGGTGGAGTTTGGTGATGGTGATTTCAGGGCTGTTTCATGTTAAACTAAAAGGATCTTCCTCTTTAACTAAAAGGTCGATCTCTGTAGGGATCCATCCCATAATGTTGTCAGACACTTAGAATAATAATCTGAGTCTGTCAGCAGCAACAACACAACTTGTAGTGGACGCTGACTGCTGCTGAACATTGGTACATTAACTTGTATACAATACAAATCTAAATTAGCATCCCTAGTTTTAATATTTCAGTCTGTTTCTAAGAGAAGAACACTCTTTTACGCTGTAACCTTGCTAACCACTTTCTCCACATAATGTGGAGAACAACTAGCCTGGATGCCAGCCGAATTTAGCCCCGCCAACAACATTCGAAGTCGGGAAATTCGCATTCTGACTAGAATCGGAGTATGACCACGTCAGGCTAGAGAACAACAGGTACACACTTCAGATTTCTGTAGAGCAGCTCCAGCTAGCTGCCTTGTTGCTTTGAGTTTGCAGGATGTTTATATGTATTGTGATTCAATAATCCAGACTATAAACAGACAGACTGGTTTCTGGTCAGCTTCTCATTCTCCTCACAGTTCCCATTCACAGATTACACAGTTATGACACACACACACACAGAGACACACACAAACAGAGACACACACACACACACACACAGATTTAAAGGACTATCAGATTATTAATGTTATATAAAGTTGTTACATAACAAACAACTGTCAGCTGTTCACTCAAAGACTGATCTGAGTTTATTTTATTCTGAAGGCCTGTCTATTATTATTAATCAGCTATCTCTTCTTTTTATTTATTTATTTTTATATTACTATGAAACCAATAGTTTTTTATTTAACATTAGTTTTTTTTAAATCATTATTTGTATTATTATTCAACTATCAACTACTAATTGTATTATTTTAATTAATAATCTAATTCAACTATCGCTTTCTATTTTTTGTAATTTTTTATAATTATTTATAATTTTATTTATTTTTTATTAAATGTTAAACAGTGAAACCTTAAGGTGTGTTGTTGTGTCTTCTCCAGTTAGTCCAGCAGATGGAGACAAAGTCCAGGAAACACTTTGACTCTTTCAGATCAAACACACACACACACACACACACACACACACACACACACACACACATATATATACACTGTGTTCAAAATTATTATGCAAATGATATTTTACACTGATTTTCCTAAATAGTCGATGCAAATGACAGTCAGTATAATATTCAAGTCACCAACCGTTAGGGTATCAGTCAAAACTCATTGAACAAACCATTAAATGAAAACATTTTTATTTTTAAATATTTAAAAATAAAAAAACTCAAAATGCACTGTTCCAAATTATTCTGCACAACAGAGTTTCAAAGCATGTTCTAGGTTGTAAAGAAGTGAAAATGGTCATCTGCTGAATTTGCAGCATTAGGAGGTCATATTTCCAGAAATCAAAAGCTATTTGAATCAGACCATCTTAACAGGACAGGTCCATGTTAACAGAGGAGCCTTCTTTGATATCACCTTCACAGTGCTGGCATCCATTGAACTGGTGAGTTTATGGAGAGTTTCTGCTTGAATGTCTTTGCAGGATGTCAGAATAGCCCCCCAGAGCTGCTGTTTGGATGCTAACTGCCCCCCACCCTCATAGATCTTTAGCTTGAGGATGCTCCAAGGGTTCTCAATAGGGTTGAGATCAGGGGAGGATGGGGGCCACACCATGAGTTTCTCTCCTTTTATGCCCATAGCAGCCTATGACCCAGAGGTATTCTCTGCAGCGTGAGATGGTGCATTGTCATGCATGAAGAAGATTTTTGTACGGAAGGCACGGTTCTTCTTTTTGTACCATGGAAGAAAGTGGTCAGTCACAAACTCTACATACTTTGCCGAGGTCATTGTCACACCTTCAGGGACCCTAAAGGGGCCTAGCAGCTCTCTCCTCGTGATTCTGGACCAAAACATGACTCCACCTCCTCCTTGCTGACATCACAGCCTTATTGGGACATGGTGGCCATCCACCAACCATCCACCATCCATCCATCCACCAACCATCCACCCACCAACCAACCATCCACTACTCCATCCATCCATCCACCATCCACCAACCATCCACCATCCATCCACCAACCATCCACTACTCCATCCATCCACCAACCATCCACCATCCATCCACTACTCCATCCATCCACCATCCATCCACCCACCATCCACCAACCATCCACCATCCATCCACCAACCATCCACTACTCCATCCATCCACCATACATCCACCAACCTTCCACCATCCATCCACCAACCATCCACCATCCATCCACCAACCATTCACTACTCCATCCATCCATCAACCATCCATTCATCCACCATTTATCCACCAACCATCCACCATCCATCCACCATCCACCCACCAACCATCCACTACTCCATCCATCCACCAACCTTCCACCAACCATCCACCATCCACCCACCAACCATCCACTACTCCATCCATCCACCATCCATCCACCAACCATCCACCATCCACCAACCATCCACTACTCCATCCATCCACCATCCATCCACCCACCATCCACCAACCATCCACCATCCACCAACCATTCACTACTCCATCCATCCATCAAC
The DNA here is from genome assembly GCF_031162955.1 of Sander vitreus. Taxonomy (NCBI): domain Eukaryota; kingdom Metazoa; phylum Chordata; class Actinopteri; order Perciformes; family Percidae; genus Sander; species Sander vitreus. The sequence goes on along the minus strand of NC_135875.1, from coordinate 106,041 downwards.
CATCCATTCATCCACCAACCATCCACCAACCATTCACTACTCCATCCGTCCATCAACCATCCATTCATCCACCAACCATCCACCAACCATCCACCATTTATCCACCAACCATCCACTACTCCATCCATCCACCATCCATCCACCAACCATCCACCATCCATCTACCATCCATCCATTACTCCATCCATCCACCATCCGTCCATCAACCATCCATTCATCCACCAACCATCCACCAACCATCCACCATTTATCCACCAACCATCCACTACTCCATCCATCCACCATCCATCCACCAACCATCCACCATCCATCCACCAACCATCCACTACTCCATCCATCCACCAACCATCCACCAACCATTCACTACTCCATCCGTCCAGCAACCATCCATTCATCCACCAACCATCCACCAACCATCCACCATTTATCCACTACTCCATCCATCCACCATCCATCCACCAACCATCCATCCACCATCCATCCACCAACCTTCCACCATCCATCCACCAACCATCCACCATCCATCCACCAACCATCCACTACTCCATCCATCCACCATGCATCCACCCACCATCCACCAACCATTCACTACTCCATCCATCCACCATTCATCCACCAACCATCCACCAACCATCCACCATCCATCCACCAACCATCCACTACTCCATCCATCCACCATCCATCCACCAACCATCCACCATCCATCCACTACTCCATCCATCCACCAACCATCCACTACTCCATCCATCCACCATGCATCCACCCACCATCCACCAACCATTCACTACTCCATCCATCCATCAACCATCCATTCATCCACCATTTATCCACCAACCATCCACCAACCATCCACCATCCACCCACCAACCATCCACTACTCCATCCATCCACCAACCATCCACCATCCATCCACCAACCATCCACCATCCATCCATCCACCATCCATCCACTACTCCATCCATCCATCCATCCATCCATCCACCAACCATCCACCATCCATCCACCAACCATCCACCATCCATCCATCCACCAACCATCCACCATCCATCACCATCCATCCACCAACCATCCACCATCCATCCATCCAACCATCCACCATCCATCCATCCATCCAACCATCCACCATCCATCCATCCACCAACCATCCACCAACCATCCACCATCCACCCACCAACCATCCACTACTCCATCCATCCACCATCCATCCACCATCCATCCACCAACCATCCACCATCCATCCATTACTCCATCCATCCACCATCCGTCCATCAACCATCCATTCATCCACCAACCATCCACCAACCATCCACCATTTATCCACCAACCATCCACTACTCCATCCATCCACCATCCATCCACCAACCATCCACCATCCATCCACCATCCATCCACTACTCCAACCATCCACCAACCATCCACCAACCATTCACTACTCCATCCATCCAGCAACCATCCATTTATCCACCAACCATCCACCATTTATCCACCAACCATCCACTACTCCATCCATCCACCAACCATCCACTACTCCATCCATCCACCAACCATCCACCAACCATCCATCCACCATCCATCCACCAACCATCCACCATCCATCCACCAACCATCCACTACTCCATCCACCAACCATCCACCAACCATCCACCAACCATTCACTACTCCATCCATCCATCAACCATCCACCATTTATCCACCAACCATCCACTACTCCATCCATCCACCAACCATCCACCAACCATCCACTACTCCATCCATCCAACATCCACCAACATCCACCAACCATCCACTACTCCATCCACCAACTATCCACCAACCATCCACTACTCCATCCATCCACTATCCATCCTCCATCCATCCACCAACCATCCACCATCCACCATCCATCCACCAACCATCCACCATCCATCCACCATCCATCCATCCACCATCCACCAACCATCCACCCACCAACCATCCACTACTCCATCCATCCACCATCCATCCACCAACCATCCACCAACCATCCACTACTCCAACCATCCACCAACCATCCACTACTCCATCCATCCAACATCCACCAACCATCCACCAACCATCCACTACTCCATCCACCAACTATCCACCAACCATCCACTACTCCATCCATCCACCATCCACCATCCATCCACCAACCATCCACCAACCATCCATCCACCATCCATCCACCAACCATCCACCATCCACCAACCATCCACCATCCATCCGCCAACCATCCACCATCCATCCATCCACCAACCATCCACCAACCATCCACCATCCACCCACCAACCATCCACTACTCCATCCATCCACCATCCATCCACCATCCATCCACCAACCATCCACCAACCATACACCAACCATTCACTACTCCATCCATCTGGACCATCCAGGGTTGCACGGCACTCATCAGTAAACAATACTGTTAGACTGGAAATTAGTCTTCATGTATTTCTGGGCCCACTGCAACTCATGGTGTAGCCCCATCCTCCCCTGATCTCAACCCTATTGAGAACCCTTGGATAAATATTTAAAAATAAAAATGTTTTCATTTAATGGTTTGTTCAATGAGTTTTGACTGATACCCTAACGGTTGGTGACTTGAATATTATACTGACTGTCATTTGCATCGACTATTTAGGAAAATCAGTGTAAAATATCATTTGCATAATAATTTTGAACACAGTGTATATATATATATATATATATATGTATGTGTGTGTGTGTGTGTATATATATATGTATATCTGTTATATTAATAATAATAATAATAATAATAATAATACACTTCATTTTATAGAACTTTTTTGAAACAAGGTTACAAAGTTCAGAAAAACAGCAAAAAAAAACAGAATAATGAAGTAAAATACAAGAAAGACTTCATATATCATATCATAAAAATAATTATATATAATAATACTATAATGCATATGATAATAACAATAATAATAAACTTATATATATATATATATATATATATATATATATATATATATATATATATATATATATATAGTTAAACTCCTCTGAAGATCTGAGAGGAACTTTTTGTTTTCAATATAAAATCAGATGTAACTTCCTGTTTGGTCCAGCAGAGGGCGCCGTGTCTCCACCTGGGAGCAACACTTAAGATTTAAGTGTCTTCTTCTTCTTAATATTATTAGTGTTTCCTGTAAAATATGTTTGAAAATGTAAAAGACTAAATATTTTCTTCCTGTGAAACATTTTGTCACATTTAAACATTTGAGAAATGAAAGTGGTTTTAAACGTGTATAAATCAAACTGATATATAATCTAAATATTAAGAGGACTGATATATCATATAAATATTAGGAGGATTCATTAATGTGTCAGTTAAAGGACATGAAATGACATTATTTATTCCTTTCACATTAAAAGTCTTTCTGTCTGACATCATCAGTCTTCTTGAATTTGTCTTCAGTGTTTGAATTGTTCTCATCTGGTTTCTGTTTTATATTAATTCTTCATTTCTGTTGTTTGTCTTTCAGCTGTGAGCCCCGAAATGTTTCTCCTTCACAATAAG
>NC_135875.1:75000-90000 GCF_031162955.1 Sander vitreus | reverse complement strand
TCAGCAGATGTAAGAATGATTTCATTCAGATGAATGTTAATAAATAAAGTCTGAACTCATCAGACACTTCTGTGATATTTACAGACTTTACAGTTTGTTGAAGTTAGAAATGAAGAACAGGAAGCTGGGAGGTTTCAGACCATGTTTACTTTATAAAAATGATCCGCATGATTATGAATGTTTTCTCTCAGAAACATCTTTCACATTTAACTGTAGATGTTTTTATCGGACATTAATGTTAAGATGTGTTGTCTGTTAGTACTGTCCTCAGGGGGAATTTGCCGTGCGTATACAAAGCAAAGAAACATAGTGAACACGAATATGAAGTAAACATTAAATACAGAAACAAATACCTACAGAATATATGTTTAAAACGAGAGAACGGAAGAAATGCTTCCTAACGTTGTTTGATGATTGAAATGTTTAGTTCAGAGTTTATTAATTATGATTTCAGCTCTCGGAGAAGATCGTTAAATGTGTGTAAAATAGTTTTTAATATTGATTATAAGACGTTTGTTTGGTCATGTGAGTTTATGATTACAGATGTTCATCTTTCTGACGTCAAGTAAAAAATACTTTCATAAGAAGATTTAAATCCAGAAAAGAACTGTCTGTCTCTCTAACCTGTCTCTCTCTCTCTAACCTGTCTATCTGTCTCTCTCTAACCTGTCTTTCTCTCTAACCTGTCTCTCTCTCTAACCTGTCTATCTGTCTCTCTCTAACCTGGCTGTCTGTCTCTCTAACCTAGCTGTCTGTCTCGCTAACCTGTCTCTCTCTCTCTAACCTGTCTGTCATCTAAAAGCCGTGTCGGATTTATTAACATGAATCAACCACTCTGCTGCAGATCATTTTATGATTTCACACGTTTAATATTCTGTCTGTCTGTCTCTCTAACCTGTCTATCTGTCTGTCTCTCTCTCTAACCCGTCTGTCTGTCTGTCTGTCTGTCTGCTAGAAGCTTCTTTGTGTTAAAAAGTGTAAACCTATCACAGAAGTCAGGAGATTCATAACGAGAGAAATGTTTCAGTTTCTCTCTTTATGAATGTTTATATGAACCGAATCTGTCATGTCTGCCTGTCTCTCTCTAACCTGTCTGTCTCTCTAACCTGTCTGTCTGTCTCTCTCTAACCTGTCTGTTTCTCTAACCTGTCTGTCTGTCCTCTCTAAACTGTCTGTCTCTCTCTAACCTGTCTTTCTCTCTAACCTGTCTTTCTCTCTCTAACCTGTCTGTCTGTCCCTCTCTAACCTGTCTGTCTCTCTCTAACCTGTCCCTCTCTAACCTGTCTGTCTGTCTCTCTCTAACCTGTCTCTCTCTCTAACCTGTCTGTTTCTCTAATCTGTCTGTCTGCCCCTCTCTAAACTGTCTGTCTATCTCTAACCTGTCTGTCTCTCTAACTTGTCTGTCTGTCTGTCTCTAACCTGTCTGTCTCTCTAACCTGTCTGTCCCTCTCTAAACTGTCTGTCTCTCTCTAACCTGTCTGTCTCTCTAACCTGTCTGTCTGTCCCTCTCTAACCTGTCTGTCTCTCTCTAACCTGTCCCTCTCTAACCTGTCTGTCTGTCCCTCTCTAACCTGTCTCTCTCTCTAACCTGTCTTTCTCTCTACTCTGTCTGTCTGCCCCTCTCTAAACTGTCTGTCTCTCTCTAACCTGTCTGTCCCTCTCCAACCTGTCTGTCTCTCTAATCTGTCTGTCTGTCTCTCTCTAACCTGTCTGTCTCTCTAACCTGTCTGTCTGTCTCTCTCTAACCTGTCTGTCTCTCAGCGGGGTGGGGTTATCACGAGCTCACTTTGAGAAGCAGCCTCCGTCTAATCTGAGGAAGTCCAACTTCTTCCACTTCGTGTTGGCGCTGTACGACCGGCAGGGCCAGCCGGTGGAGATTGAACGCACGGTCTACGTCGACTTTGTGGAGAAAGAGAAGGTGAGCGAAACAAACACACCCCGTGCTCACCACAACCCACAGAAGAGACGCTGTGAGGGATACGCTGGCTATACAAATCCAACACACCCATGTCTAAAGGCCCAGACACACAACGGAGATCATCGGCCAAACGTCACGTTTAATGTTCCCTCTAAAAAACACAGGGGTTAGGGTTGGGATCCTAGCCGTCTGATTGGTGTGTCTGGGCCTCTAAAGCCGGCTTAACCCCGCCCCCAGGGTTAACACCAACGATTTGGTTTACACTTTTTGAAAATCAGGGAGTAGCAGGTGTAGAAAACAAACAGCCCAGGGATGGACATTCAATGCTACATTTCTAGATAGATATAGAGTTAGAAACCAAACGCACGTGCTAAGTGTCTCCGCCCGGGGGTGAAAACCTGATCCGAGATCACAGTCTGACTGAGGTGTTAGAAATCAAACGCACCCTCAGTTTTAGTGTGTTTAATGAGTGTTTGATGTGTTCAGGAGCCGAGTGGAGAGAAAACCAACAACGGGATTCACTACAAGCTGCAGCTGCTCTATAGCAACGGTGAGAACGCTGCCCCGTTACCATGACAAAGTGTTTGTGTTCACACATAACTATGATGATGTGTTTGTGTTTACACGTTATGCTGACAATGTGTTTGTGTTTACACGTTACGCTGACGATGTGTTTGTGTTTACACGTAACTATGACGATGTGTTTGTGTTTACACGTTATGCTGACGATGTGTTTGTGTTTACACGTTACGCTGACGATGTGTTTGTGTTTACACGTAACTATGACGATGTGTGTGTTTACACGTTTAGAGTTAAGTATTATATTGAGAGTTAAGTATTATATTTAGAGTGAAGTATTATATTTAGAGTGAAGTATTGTATTTAGAGTTAAGTATTTAGAGTGAAGTATTGTATTTAGAGTGAAGTATTATATTTAGAGTGAAGTATTGTATTTAGAGTGAAGTATTATATTTAGAGTGAAGTATTGTATTTAGAGTGAAGTATTGTATTTAGAGTGAAGTATTTAGAGTGTAGAGTATTAGTATTTAGAGTGAAGTACTGTATTTAGAGTGAAGTATTATATTTAGAGTGAAGTATTGTATTTAGAGTGAAGTATTTGGAGTGAGTATTTAGGTGAGTATTTAGAGTGAAGTGTTTAGAGTGAAGTATTGTATTTAGAGTGAAGTATTATATTTAGAGTGAAGTATTATATTTAGAGTGAAGTATTTAGAGTTAAGTATTTAGAGTGAAGTATTATATTTAGAGTGAAGTATTATATTTAAAGTTAAGTATTTAGAGTGAAGTATTGTATTTAGAGTGAAGTATTATATTTAGAGTGAAGTATTGTATTTAGAGTGAAGTATTGTATTTAGAGTGAAGTATTATATTTAGAGTTAAGTATTGTATTTAGAGTTAAGTATTATATTTAGAGTTAAGTATTATATTTAGAGTTAAGTATTGTATTTAGATTTAAGTATTTAGAGTGAAGTATTATATTTAGAGTTAAGTATTATATTTAGAGTGAAGTATTATATTTAGAGTTAAGTATTGTATTTAGAGTTAAGTATTATATTTAGAGTTAAGTATTATATTTAGAGTGAAGTATTATATTTAGAGTGAAGTATTGTATTTAGAGTTAAGTATTTAGAGTGAAATATTGTATTTAGAGTGAAGTATTATATTTAGAATTAAGTATTATATTTAGAGTGAAGTATTATATTTAGAGTTAAGTATTATATTTAGAGTTAAGTATTATATTTAGAGTGAAGTATTATATTTAGAGTGAAGTATTGTATTTAGAGTTAAGTATTGTATTTAGAGTGAAGTATTGTATTTAGAGTTAAGTATTTGGAGTGAAGTATTATAGGGTGAGTATTGTATTTGAGTTAAGTATTGTATTTAGAGTTAAGTATTGTATTTAGGTGAAGTATTATATTTAGAGTGAAGTATTATATTTAGAGTGAAGTATTGTATTTAGGTGAGTATTGTATTTAGAGTGAAGTATTGTATTTAGAGTGAAGTATTGTATTTAGAGTTAAGTATTTGGAGTGAAGTATTGTATTTAGAGTTAAGTATTATATTTAGAGTGAAGTATTATATTTAGATTTAAGTATTGTATTTAGAGTTAAGTATTATATTTAGAGTGAAGTATTGTATTTAGATTTAAGTATTGTATTTAGAGTGAAGTATTATATTTAGAGTTAAGTATTATATTTAGAGTGAAGTATTGAGAGTGAAGTATTGTATTTAGAGTGAAGTATTATAGTTAGAGTTAAGTATTGAGAGTGAAGTATTGTATTTAGAGTGAAGTATTATATTTCGCTACAGTACCAATCCCATCCGTTACTGAGTAAAGAAACAACTTTGACTAACGAAAACAGAAAAGAAGCAAACATCGCGGCTGGAACACGTGGTTTATTAACGAGTGTTTGGGCGCCTGACATGAACTTAATATTAGTCCGGCCCTCCACAACAGTCCCTGTTCCTCATGTGGGCCCTTTGGAATATTAGTTGCCCTTTGGAACATTAATTGCCCTTGGGAACATTAATTGCCCTTTGGAACATTAATTGCCCTTGGGAACATTAATTGCCCTTGGGAACATTAGTTGCTCTTGGGAACATTAGTTGCCCTTGGGAACATTAGTTGCCCTTGGGAACATTAATTGCCCTTTGGAACATTAATTGCCCTTGGGAACATTAATTGCCCTTGGGAACATTAGTTTCCCTTTGGAACATTAATTGCCTTTGGGAACATTAGTTTCCCTTTGGAACATTAGTTGCCCTTTGGAACATTAGTTGCCCTTTGGAACATTAGTTGCCCTTGGGAACATTAGTTGCCCTTGGGAACATTAGTTGCTCTTGGGAACATTAATTGCCCTTGGGAACATTAGTTGCTCTTGGGAACATTAGTTGCCCTTTGGAACATTAGTTGCCCTTGGGAACATTAGTTGCCCTTTGGAACATTAGTTGCCCTTGGGAACATTAGTTGCCCTTGGGAACATTAGTTGCCCACCCCTTCCGTAGGACCACGTATGTAGGAGGCTAAATTAATGACATTAACATACGTGAATTAGCTCATACGGGCTACTTAGGTGTGTAGCAGCTAGCTGGTATTCTGGGCAGGAACATTAGGGTCCAACCCTTTCATGGAGTCAGAACACGTGATTTGAACACGTGATACTTGAGTACAATATTTCAGTACTTTTCCCACATCTGACTATGACGATGTGTTTATGTTTACATGTAACCATGACGATGTTTTTGTGTTTACACGTCACGCTGACAATGTTTTTATGTTTACACGTTACGCTGACAATGTTTTTGTGTTTACACGTTACGCTGACGATGTTGTTGTGTTTACACGTTACGCTGACGATGTGTTTGTGTTTACCTGTAACCATAACGTTGGGTTTGTGTTTACACGTAACCATGACGATGTGTTTGTGTTTACACGTAACCATGACGATGTTTTTGTGCTTACATATTACGCTGATGATGTTTTTGTGTTTACATGTTACGCTGATGATGTTTTTGTGTTTACACGTTACGCTGACGATGTGTTTGTGTTTACCTGTAACCATAACGTTGGGTTTGTGTTTACACGTAACCATGACGATGTTTTTGTATTGACACGTAACCATGACGATGTTTTTGTATTGACACGTAACCATGACGATGTTTTTGCGTTTACACGTTACGCTGACGATGTGTTTGTGTTTACCTGTAACCATGACAATGTGTTTGTGTTTACCTGTAACCATGGCGATGTGTTTGTGTTTAACTGTCACCATGGCGATGTGTTTGTGGGTTCAGGAGTCAGGACGGAGCAGGATCTCTACGTGCGGCTCATCGACTCCATGACCAAACAGGTAAGGTATCCTGAGAGGATTATTATTGAGCTTTATTCATTTGAAGTTTTACCAACTTCATGTCAGAAGGTCCTATTGGGATATTTAAAGTGACACTAACTTAATAATGGAAACCCAACTCAACAACATCCCTCTCAGGCTGTCGGAAGACCTGAGCAGAGGGGCGGAGCTTTGTATTCATATCTGGATGTATGACAAGTTATAATATAAAGTCTAATTGACTGAAATAGAACATAGGTCGATTTTAGACGTTTCGATGCAAAAAACTTATACATTTACACATCATTCTCCCTCTCTCTCTCTCTCTCTCTCTCTCTCTCTCTCTGTCTCTCTCTCTCTGTGTCTCTCTCTCTCTCTCTCTCTCTCTCTCTGTCTCTCTCTCTGTCTCTCTCTCTCTCTCTCTGTCTCTCTCTCTCTCTCTCTCTCTCTCTCTCTCTCCCTCTCTCTCTCTCTCTCTCTGTCTCTCTCTGTCTCTCTCTCTCTCTCTCTCTCCCTCTCTCTCTCTCTCTCTCTCTCTCTCTCTCTCTCTCTCTCTCTCTCTGCTCTCTCTCTCTCTGTCTCTCTCTCTCTCTCTCTCTCTCTCTCTGTCTCTCTCTCTGCTCTCTCTCTCTCTCTCTCTGTCTCTCTCTCTCTCTCTCTCTCTCTCTCTCTCTCTCTCTCTCTCTCTCTCTCTCTCTCTCTGTCTCTCTCTGTCTCTCTCTCTCTCTCTCTCTCTCTCTCTCTCTCTCTCTCTCTCTCTCTCTCTCTCTCTCTCTCTCTCTGCTCTCTCTCTCTCTCTCTCTCTCTCTCTCTCTCTCTCTCTCTCTCTCTCTCTCTCTCTCTGTCTCTCTCTCTCTCTCTCTCTCTGTCTGTGTCATTGACAGTAATGGAAAGCAGCAACAGCTGACACATTTAAATCTAACGAGTTATTCAATTAGCTTGTTTTAACGAGCGTGGCCGTCAGCCGTCACGTGATCCGCTCTTTGTGAAAAAGGCTTTTCGTTCTTTTGGTTCCAGCTGTTTGGTTCCAGCTGTGTGGTTGAATATCTGCAGCTGTAATCCAACAGTTGGAGGATCAAATGTTTGCCCTCAGTTCACTCACTGCGCTCACTCAGCTAATAGCTAATAACCATAATAATGATGGTAATTTAGGCAAATTCAACAAGGCTTCAATTGAGTGTTCTCTGTGTGTGTGTGTGTGTCTCTGTCTGTGTGTGTGTGTGTGTCTGTGTGTGTGTGTGTGTGTGTGTCTATGTGTTTGTGTGTGTGTCTATGTGTTTGTGTCTGTGTGTGTGTGTGTGTCTGTGTGTGTGTGTGTGTGTGTGTGTGTGTGTGTGTGTGTGTGTTTGTTTCAGGCCATCATCTATGAAGGTCAGGATAAGAATCCAGAGATGTGCCGAGTTCTGCTGACTCATGAGATCATGTGCAGGTAAGAACCTGAACCCGATGACACCAGGAACGACTCTAGAAAAGCGTGTGAATGCTCAAAGCTGAAAAGCTAAACTGGATTAATGACATCTTCCAAAATGAATCCAGTAAGTCAGTTTAGCATCAGCTATTATAAAAATACAATATTCAATGACATTTATACTAATAAGACCCTAGTCTGGATCAACAGAAGTCTCTCTCCGTGTGTTGCCATTCTCAAACTCCGTTCTCTTCAGGAAAATATTGTCACTGAAAATATCATATTATGCAGAAGATGTGGACGGAGCAACAAGACAGACCTGCTCGGTTCTTTCACGGAATGATTAAGATTTATAAAGAATATGTTAGATCATTTCCTCTCTAACTGGGAGGTTTTATAAAGAATATGTTAGATCATTTCCTCTCTAACTGGGAGGTTTTAATAAGAATATGTTAGATCATTTCCTCTCTAACTGGGAGGTTTTAATAAGAATATGTTAGATCATTTCCTCTCTAACTGGGAGGTTTTATAAAGAATATGTTAGATCATTTCCTCTCTAACTGGGAGGTTTTAATAAGAATATGTTAGATCATTTCCTCTCTAACTGGGAGGTTTATAAAGAATATGTTAGATCATTTCCTCTCTAACTGGGAGGTTTTAATAAGAATATGTTTAGATCATTTCCTCTCTAACTGGGAGGTTTTACAAAGAATATGTTAGATCATTTCCTCTCTAACTAGGAGGTTTTATAAAGAATATGTTAGGTAATTTCCTCTCTAACTGGGAGGTTTTGGGACTGATTGGTGGATTGCTGTGGACGATGTCCACACAGAGAAACACTGGTAAGAGCCAATGAGGTGTAACCATGTATCAGCTCATTTAAATAGCTCACGTTACTGGGTTGTGTCAACAGTTAACTTCATTTAATACTGGATGAGGAGTTTTCACCAGAACCAGTTCCTTCCTGAGACTGTTTAGCAGAGCCTCCATCGCTCTCTGGAGCTTAGCCCCACCATGGACCGTTGTGATTGGTCTAAAGAAATGCAACAGCGTTTTTCAGCGTTCACCTTGTTAGTGTGAAGTTGGTTGTAGTTTCCTGAAGAGAACAGTGTTTGAGAACGACGACACACAGAGAGGAAGGAGAGGAAATGTACTACTGAGGATTTTAAAAATACAAAAGAAACCCTCCTGACCTGAGACCTACAGTAATAAATTATCATTTCATAAATACTGCAGGCCTTTAATGATCTCTAACCTCTACTGTGCATGAACTGTAAAAATAAGAGCAAAGACCAAAGAGGAATAAATATATTATTATTATTATTATTATTATTGTTATTCCTGATTCTGTTTGTCATTGTGTCAGTCGCTGCTGTGATAAGAAGAGCTGCGGAAACAGAAACGAGACGCCATCAGACCCCGTCATCATCGACAGGTAGACACACACACACACACACACACACACACACACACACACACACACACACACACACTCTATTATCACAGTGTGTGTTGATCTCTCCTGAATGTATTTCATGCTCTCGCACACAGATTATTTTAATAGCAACGTATTTCTCCTGTGTGAGTGTGTGTGTGTGTGTGTGTGTGTGTGTGTGTCTGATGTATAAATCTGTGTTTATAAAACATGTCCAAGTGTTTCTGTGGTGATACGGTCATCATCTCCGTCTGACAGAGTCGGCTAACACAAGTCTCTTCACACAGTCTGTATATATATATATATATATATATATATATATATATATATATATATATATATATATATATATATATATATTAAGGCTGTCAATCCATTCAAATATTTAACATTAGCTCATTTTTGAAGTGAGCTTTTGATACCTTTTTGTCGATGCTATATGAGTGTATATGTATATATGAGTGTCAGGCCAATTCATGCTTTATATATTTCTGTGTTTTTGCTGAATGACAATAAAATGGAGAAGCTTTAGAACAGATATTATGAATATAGAAGTCTTTTGAAAAGCCTGCAGACGTGCAGATATTACAAAAAAGAAGCTGAAACAGTCAGTGGAAATATAAGTTATAATAAACAGAAGTTAAAACCGACAAAATAAAAGAGATGAAAGTCATTTCAAGGAGCTTTTCTTAGTGGTGCGTTAACTTGTTATTACCACGTTCATTTTGACAGCCCTTCAAATCTTATTAAAACCCAAACAGAATCTGCAGTATTTTACAGTTTTCAGCAGTGACCCAGAATTATTATTATTATTATTATATTATTATTATTATTATATTATTATTATTATTATTAATAATCTGCTGAATTTATCGACCAGTTTTAGATGTGTTAACAATGTGATTTGTGTTTTCATTTTTGTAATCTCTGTAAAATGCTGCGTCCCTGATTATCACTCCCAGTCTCATCTCTGCTCCCCTTTAGTGTAGTATTTATACACAAAATACAAAAAATACTTCCCAACGGTAAACGGGTCGTCTGAACTCTATCCTGGGAAGCTTTGAGACGTTATGAGAAGAAGCAGAAACGGATCAAACTCCCGGCCTCGGAGGAACAAGGAGGCATTTATAATGTTATGAATTAATATGAAAACAGAACCAGCTTTTGGCCGATTGACAAAGACCAAATTTGGAAAAGACTTGTGAGCGTCAAGGAAAAGAAGAATCTCAGCTTTCTGTGACAGTATTTATTGTGGACAAGATCTGCTACACTGAAAGAGGGTCAACGCGTCACCTGCTGGTGTGCTCACTCAAAACACCAAAAAATCACCAAAATGTCGACCAAAACGTCAACAAGAACATCGCAAAAATGTTGCAAAAGAGGTCCAAAACGCTGACAAAAATGACGACAGCAGCTGTGACAAAAGTGTGGGGGGGGGGAAGTGGGACAAAAACGACATTGAAAACGTCTAAAAAATGTGGCGAAAAAGGTTCAAAAAGTCGACAGCAATCACGGCAAAATGCAGAACAAAATGTAAAAAATGCAGCAAAACGTCTAAAAACCGTCTTTGAAAAGACAGAAAAAGGTCTGAACTGTCCTGAGAATCTGTAGAACAGAGATGAATAAAGGAAAGTGCTGTGTGTCATTGTAGGTTAGTTAGACTGATTCATCAGCGTTATTTGAGTTGATACGTTAGTCATTTGGTGGGATTGTTTGGAGGCAGGAAGGAGTCACTCCATGGTTCACATGTTTGAACAGGAATCTAAAGCTGCAGGGCTGCTCCTCCCTCCCCCTCTCCTCTCCTCTCTCCCAGGAGGAATCTCCTCTCTTCACCTCCCCCTCCCATCCTCCCATCCTCTCACATAGGCACAGATTTTCTTTTTTTTGATTTCCACAATATTTACAAGAAGTAGATTTATCCACCCTTAAAAAATACCAAAGACAAAAGCCGTAAAACTAACCGTTCAGGGTTTAAATCCTTCTTCCTTCTAAATGTTTCTAGACGCAGCGCACGTCACACACACACACACACACACACACACACAGACACACACACACACACACACACAGACACACACAGGGGTTGATGTTTTGAATATGCAGAAAGTTTTGAACACTAAAGGAGAATAATGTATAAACATAAGAAGGATTAAAGCTGTTTGCAGCAGAAATTGTTGCAGAACAAGCAGAAATGAATGCAGGAAATGAAGTGTTTGACGCTCAAAATGTTCTGCCGGAGGGTCCCCCCCCATGTAGAAACCAAAGCTCCTGTCCCCCCCATGTAAAAACCAAAGCCCTGTCCCCCATGTAGAAACCAAAGCCCTGGTCCTCCCCCCCCTTCTCTGAGGCTGTGGAGGAAACCAGGATGGATGGATGTGTTCGGGCTGCACAGTATCTCATTACATCATCATCGCGATATCAACAATAATCACATCGTAAAGTCAAAGACAATATCGGCAGAAAACTGCACTTTAAAATGTCCCAATGTTTTTACGTTCATATCCTTGTTTAATTTGTTCAGTAAAAGAAAGTTGGACATGAATCTTGTTTTTTTTAAAAATCCAAATCAAAATGAGTTGTTGTATTTTTCAGCAGAATACTGAAAGCTGAACTGAGAACAATTTGTCTGTTTAAGTTATATATTTTCCTTAAAACGTGCAAAACTGTAAAAAGCAGGTAGATATGGCTAGATGGCTAGATGGATAGATGGAGAGATGGAGGGATGGAGGGATGGATAGATGAGGGATGGATAGAGGGAGGGATGGATAGATGGAGGGATGGAGGGATGGATAGATGAGGGATGGATAGATGGAGGGATGGATAGATGGAGGGATGAGGGATGGATAGATGGATAGGTGGAGGGATGGATAGATGGATAGATGGATAGATGGAGGGATGGATAGATGGAGGGATGGATAGATGGAGGGATGGATAGATGGATAGATGGATAGATGGAGGGATGGATAGATGGAGGGATGGATAGATGGATAGATGGATAGATGGAGGGATGGAGGGATGGATAGATAGATAGATGGAGGGATGAGGGATGGATAGATGGAGGGATGGATAGATGGATAGGTGGAGGGATGAGGGATGGATAGATGGATAGATGGATAGATGGAGGGATGAGGGATGGATAGATGGAGGGATGATAGATGGAGGGATGAGGGACTGAGGGATGGAGGGATGAGGATGGATAGATGGAGGGATGGAGGGATGGAGGGATGATAGATGGAGGGATGAGGGATGGAGGGATGGAGGGATGGATAGATGGAGGGATGGAGGGATGAGGGATGGAGGGATGGAGGGATGGATAGATGGAGGGATGAGGGTTGGATAGATGGAGGGATGGAGGGATGGAGGGATGGAGGGATGATAGATGGAGGGATGAGGGACTGAGGGATGGAGGGATGGATAGATGGATAGATGGAGGGATGAGGGATGGAGGGATGGATAGATGGATAGATGGATAGATGGAGGGATGGAGGGATGAGGGATGGATGTGACAGCCGCAGCCTTTTTTAAAGAAAGCAGTGGTGATATTACAGCGGCGTGTTTCTCTCCCCCTGCCTGCTGCCTGCTGGCTGAAATGCATGATGGGAAGGTCTCCTGTGTTTTGGCGGCGTCCAGTGAACGGGAAACATGTCAGGGTCAGACTCTGCTGCACCAGACTCCCTGTTATTTAAAGGCCGTTTTAGAGGCTGCAGGTTTTATTAAAGAAAGCTGAAGCTACCGATTATTCTGTCGATTATTTTACCAAAAAATGTGGATCAGTGTTTCCCAAAAAGTCCAAGATGACGTCATCACGTCTTGTTTTGTCCACAACTCAAAGATATTGAGTGTCCTGTCCCAGAGGACAGAAGACATGACAGAATATTCATATTTAACAAGCTGACATCACACAAGATTACCTGATTTATCATAAAGAAATGACTCAAACTGATTGATGGATTATTTAGATAGTTCAACAGTAATTTAATAGATGACAATAATCATCATGAATGTCATTGAAAAATTAAATAAAACCAATATAGTATGAACGTTATATCTTATATATATATATATATATATATATATATATATAATATATATTGCATACATTATAATATTACAAGTCTTTGTTTTTAAAACCTGATACCAAACTGACTTTCTGACCTTAATTCTGATGATGTCAATAATTCAGCTTTCAGCATTGATGTATAGTCACTTTTTTAAAAACGTTTTTGCCATTTGTTTTGATTTTTAGTTTAGTATTTTATGTTTTTGAGGCTTTTTGTACCCTAGAAATCTAGACCACCCTAATCTAGACCACCCTA
This sequence comes from Sander vitreus, assembly GCF_031162955.1. Taxonomy (NCBI): domain Eukaryota; kingdom Metazoa; phylum Chordata; class Actinopteri; order Perciformes; family Percidae; genus Sander; species Sander vitreus. Next base: position 77,075 of record NC_135875.1, on the reverse strand, counting down.
ATCTAGACCACCCTAGCAGCAGCAGATGTAATCTGCAGCCAGGGTCGTCTAGCAACTCTACGTTGGCTTGCGAGCTGGAAAAACCAAATTCTGGCCAGGCCAATCACGTTGTGTATATAGTGGGTGGGCGGGGCTTATGGCTGCTGCTGCTGGTGAACAGTGGTCTTTGGAGTCGGCTTTGGCCGTGACTCTGGAAGACTTGGAGTTCAGCTTTTCTTTGAGAAAAGAACAAAGAACGGCCCTGAAGTCATTCTTAAAAAGGAAGATGTGTTCAGAGTTTAAAGTGGAATCTATCAACTAGCGTTGCTCTGATTGGTTGGAGAGCTATCCTATTGGTGCAGAGGGAATCTGAAAGACAACCGTTTATCCCGCCCCTCGGATTGAACCCTGCCAATGGGGAGTTCCCAGACCCAACATCTGGATGTGGGTCAGACCCAGACCAACATCTGGATGTGGGGCTGACCCAGACCAACATCTGGATGTGGGTCAGACCCAGACCAACATCTGGATGTGGGGCTGACCCAGACCAACATCTGGATGTGGGTCGATGTGGGTCAGACCCAGACCAACATCTGGATGTGGGTCGATGTGGGTCAGACCCAGACCAACATCTTTTTGTTGTATCTGATGCGTCTTTTTTGAAAGGTTTGAGCGCTTTTTCTATGTTTTTGTCTTTCTTTAAATATGTTGGAGAGCTTCTATGGTTCCTGATTCATTTTCATGTTTTGGTTGTTGCTCAGAGGAAAGAGCTGAAGTTTGTAACTGGCTTTAAGCTGGCTTTCCTGGCGGCCTCCTGAGGGTCCCGTCCCGCATGTTGAGCCTCACTGTCTTTGTTGTGAGTGAAGACAGACAGAAAATTCCGGGAGTCATGAAGATGATAATGTTTTTTTTGACCTATTTGACATGTCTTTCTCATTTTTTGTTGATTTTGTCACTTTTTTGACGTATTTTTGATGCTTGTTTTGAAGTTCTTGACTTATCTTCCTGGCGGCCTCCTGAGGGTCCCGTCCCACAGGTTGAGCCTCACTGTCTTTGTTCTGGGTGAAAACAGATAGAAGCTTTCGGGGGTCAGCGGTTACATGAGGATCTCCATCTGAAACCGACTGTGAGAAAGTTTTAACGCGATGATCCTCAGTCAGTTCAACATCTGGTAAAACGATGATGAAGATGAAGGTTTTCGGTCCCTCTTAATACCAGATATATGTGAGTTTTTTGGGGGTACAGTCTCCTGTCTGCAGCGTCTCTGGTGTGTGCAGCGTGGGATTATGGGATGGCGGCATGCTGTCAGTCATGTGGCGGCGTAGGTGTGATTCTGGTTTGGGAGGGAATCTCATTAGCGGCTGAGTTTCAGGGTGACTGACAGCAGAATAATGTTGGGGCCCCCAGAGGCCCTGAGAGAGTTTGACATGTTAAATGTATGAATCAACGGAGAGACGGAGCCGAATATTTCTTCCTGCAGAGTGACCCTGAACACACCATCTGCACAGATTCGTATTACATGCATAATGGCGAAATAAAAACACAGATTTACACGAAAGGTTTTTATAGGAGGCAGAAATAAGCTGCAAAAAACTTTGAAAAAGAGGCAAACACTTGAAAAATGCATCAAAAATGTCCAAAAAATGAAGAAATGGGCGAATAGATAGACAAAAAGTTGTCAGAAATGGTGAAAAATCGACAAAAATGTTGAACAAAAATGTTGAAAAAAACGTCTGAATCTATGCAGGAGGCATGGGAGTCAACGGAGAGATAGAGTGTAGCTTAATATTTTATCTGCAGAGCATGACCCTGAACACACCATCTGCTCACACACACATACAGCTCGTTGTTTAAATGAACTACTTCACATTAAATAAAACGTTAAATAAAGCAACGAAAACAGCTGACATGTTGCGACCGACATGGTTAGGGTCTGGAGTTTAACATCTTCCTCTGTTTACAGACGGGGTTGGTAGTTTATATTATTAAAAAGTACCAAAAAACTACCAAAACTAACCCTTAACATGTTGTTTGTCTTTTTGGAGACCAGAGGCCTGTACTACGAATCCAGATCAACATGTCCTGGATTTCTTTCA
>NC_135875.1:42500-70000 GCF_031162955.1 Sander vitreus | reverse complement strand
ACAGCAGCGTGTTGGAGCCTGACAATTTCTCTGTTCTCCAATTACAGCGAGGTCAAAGATTCATCATGCTAATCATGTGTCTGTGTGTGTGTGTGTGTCTGTGTGTGTGTGTGTGTGTGTGTCTGTGTGTGTGTGTGTGTGTGTGTGTGTGTGTGTGTGTGTGTGTATGTGTCTGTGTGTGTGTGTGTGTCTGTGTGTCTGTGTGTGTGTCTGTCTGTGTGTGTGTGTGTGTGTCTGTGTGTGTGTGTGTGTGTGTGTGTGTGTGTGTGTGTGTGTGTGTCTGTGTGTGTCTGTGTGTGTCTGTGTGTGTGTGCTGTCTGTCTGTGTGTGTGTGTGTGTCTGTGTGTGTGTGTGTGTCTGTCTGTGTGTGTGTGTGTGTGTGTCTGTGTGTGTGTGTGTGTGTGTGTGTGTGTGTGTGTGTCTGTGTGTGTGTGTGTGTGTGTGTGTGTGTGTGTGTCTGTGTGTGTGTGTGTGTGTGTGTGTGTGTCTGTGTGTGTGTCTGTGTGTGTGTGTGTGTGTGTGTGTGTGTGTGTGTGTGTGTGTGTGTGTCTGTGTGTGTGTGTGTGTGTGTCTGTCTGTGTGTGTGTGTGTGTGTGTGCTGTCTGTGTGTCTGTCTGTCTGTGTGTGTGTGTGTGTGTGTGTGTCTGTCTGTCTGTGTGTGTGTGTGTGTGTGTGTGTGTGTGTGTGTGTGTGTGTGTGTGTGTGTGTGTGTCTGTCTGTGTGTGTGTGTGTGTGTGTGTGTGTGTGTGTGTGTGTGTGTGTGTGTGTGTGTGTGTGTGTGTGTGTGTGTGTGTGTGTGTGTGTGTGTGTGTGTGTGTGTGTGTCTGTGTGTGTGTGTGTGTGTGTGTGTGTGTGTGTGTGTGTGTGTGTGTGTGTGTGTGTGTGTGTGTGTGTCTGTCTGTCTGTGTGTGTGTGTGTGTGTGTGTGTGTGTGTGTGTGTGTGTGTGTGTGTGTGTGTGTGTGTGTGTGTGTGTAATGGAGCAGCACCGAAGGAGTGTTTCAGGTTTTTATGAAACAGAGATGTTGGACTTTAACGTATTTTCAGTGTCTTCACAGCAAAACAACATGTTGTAGTTGTCGGCAGACTCAAAGTGAATCGTGGATCTATTTTCATTACAGTTTTTTCTGTTGTGAGATGTGTTAACAGTCTGTTTTGTTGTAATTTGTTTAAGATCAGAAAACAAAAACATCCAGTACGTTAGCAGCTTTCTTGTCTTTTCTGTCCTTATAAAATCAGAAAAATGTTAAGTGTCATTAAGAATAATGTTATAAAACACACAGACTCACTTCCTGTTTCTTTCTGAGCAGAATACAGTTCAAAGGTAGTTATTATATTTTATATTTGAGGGTTTAAGGGTAGTATTTACTGTTTCTCTGCTCAGGGTGGAGATGTGTTGACACAATTCAAAGATATTTGTTCCCGTCAGTCCCTGAGACACAGAAACATGTCATCAATCATCTAATGAGTAGTTTTTTTTACAAGAATATACAAAAAAATAAACCAAAAACATAAAATACACAAAAGTAGCCATACCTCCATCTTTATAATACATTAACCAAAGAGGGACATACCTCCATCTTTATAATACATTATCCAAAGCATGATAACGGTATGAGCGTGACGAGACTCTCCAAAATCTGATGAAAATCTTTTAAACTGACCTTTGTTGATCTGAAATGAAGACAGATTCAGCAACTGCACGGCCTATTGCTCTCTTCAAATGTTTTCAGTTCGTCCAATCAGCTGCCGGTTTTCAATTTTGGGCGACAATACAGATTAGCGCCTCCTGCTGCTATGGAGACGTATTACGTCTCGTCTCTTCAGTGTGTTCTGAGGAACTTTTTTGACTAACTCTGGGAGACTGATCAGTCCGACTGCCTTGTCTGCCGACGGTCGGCCGTCTAGTTGGTGTGTCAGCAGCTTTACACTCAGTGGCACCGTGACGAATGCCAGGGGGAGATTACTCGCCAAGGAAGCAAAAAAGAGAATTTAACCAACAACGCGACAGGCAAAGCAATAAGACCAACTTTAATATTGGAGTGGCTAGAACAGGTGCGTGGAAATGATGGAGATGCTAAGAGATCATTTCAGGTTCAGCCACTGTAGGAGGAGGGGCTAGAAAGTAATATTCAGTTGGTTGTCATATACAATTCCACCACTAGATGGAAGAAACTCTTACACAATGAAGCTTTAAGTACAGAAATAACTCAAGAAATAAATCATTAAAAAGAAAGTATCTATTTTCAAGACCTTTTCATTTTCTTTACATGTTTGAAATGAATTTCAATCACTCACAGAAAACTGTCAAAATCCTAAAACATTTGCCGAGCAATCAATCATCTCCTTCATTAAATGATGTATTGATGTGTGTAGTGGTTGAGTATTTGTACTCGTTGTGATGCTCTGCTGTGAAACAGGAAGTGGTTTCTGTCTGCGTGGGTTATTGATGAGTCTGCTGCTGACTGACAGTCATCATTAATTCTCTCTCATTAGGATTCAGAAACATCGTTAACAGCAGAACCTTCTGCTCATTTACATCTCAAACACCCTAAAACACTTCATTCATTCACCTTCATGTATTCAGAGTCATGAGGGAGCAGGTGTGTGTGTGAGCAGCCTGTTCTCATGGGGGGGGGGGAACATGCAGGACTTTAAAGTGCTCATATTATGGTTTTTTGCTTTTTCCCTTTCCTGTATTGTGTTATATATTTATTTGTGCACAATATAGGTTTACAAAGTGAAAAAGACCAAAGTCCCCCCCAAAGGGACTTACCATCTCCAACAGAAAACACTGTTCACCAACTGCTCCAAACAGCTCTATTGTAGTCCAGCCTTTACTTCAGAGACAAACGTGGTCACTTTGGAACACACGTTATAATGCTCGCCTAGCTGCTAGCATGGCACGCCCTCATACTCTGCTTCTGACTGGCTAGTAGTCCTTACCTAGGTACTGTCAGGGCCCTCATACTCTGCTTCTGACTGGCTAGTAGTCCTTACCTAGGTACTGTCAGGGCACGCCCTCATACTCTGCTTCTGACTGGCTAGTAGTCCTTTACCTAGCTACTGTCAGGACACGCCCTCATACTCTGCTTCTGACTGGCTAGTAGTCCTTACCTAGGTACTGTCAGGGCACGCCCTCATACTCTGCTTCTGACTGGCTAGTAGTCCTTACCTAGGTACTGTCAGGGCACACCCTCATACTCTGCTTCTGACTGGCTAGTAGTCCTTACCTAGGTACTGTCAGGGCCCTCATACTCTGCTTCTGACTGGCTAGTAGTCCTTACCTAGGTACTGTCAGGGCACACCCTCATACTCTGCTTCTGACTGGCTAGTAGTCCTTACCTAGCTACTGTCAGGACACGCCCTCATACTCTGCTTCTGACTGGCTAGTAGTCCTTACCTAGGTACTGTCAGGGCACGCCCTCATACTCTGCTTCTGACTGGCTAGTAGTCCTTACCTAGGTACTGTCAGGGACACGCCCTCATACTCTGCTTCTGACTGGCTAGTAGTCTTTACCTAGCTACTGTCAGGGCACGCCCTCATACTCTGCTTCTGACTGGCTAGTAGTCCTTACCTAGGTACTGTCAGGGCCCTCATACTCTGCTTCTGACTGGCTAGTAGTCCTTACCTAGGTATTGTCAGGGCACGCCCTCATACTCTGCTTCTGACTGGCTAGTAGTCCTTACCTAGATACTGTCAGGGCACACCCTCATACTCTGCTTCTGACTGGCTAGTAGTCCTTACCTAGGTATTGTCAGGGCACGCCCTCATACTCTGCTAGGACAGGAGGACATGTCTGTGTTTAGGACAGGAGGACATGTCTGTGTTTAGGACAGGAGGATGAATCTGAAAACCAACGTGAGAAAAAGACGGACTGAGATGAAGACAGCAGCTTCTTTAAAGTAAAGATGAACCTGAAACGCCGAGTTTAAATGGCTCGGATCAGATTAACCGCCAGCGCTGCCGATGGCACGTAAATCACATGCACACACACTCAGACGCACACATGCACGCACGCACACTCAGACACTCAGACACACACACACACACACCTTCTCTCAGTGTGGAGTTAATTTGCTCCATGAAGTAGAAAATGTACTCGCAGTGTGAGGAGGAATTGTCCTGATGGTAATGTACGGCCACAGAGTGTGTGTGTGTGTGTGTGTGTGTGTGTGTGTGTGTGTGTGTGTGTGTGTGTGTGTGTGTGTGTGTGTGTGTGTGTGTGTGTGTGTTCAGCGTCAGTTTTAGTGTGTGTGACTTCCATTCTTCCTGGAGATAAATTTGCGATGCGTCCTAATTTCCTGCTCGTAAATATGAGCAGTAATAGAGTGTGTGTGTGTGTGTGTGTGTGTGTGTGTGTGTGTGTGTGTGTGTGTGTGTGTGTGTGTGTGTGTGTGTGTGTGTGTGTGTATGGTGTGTGTGTGTGTGTGTGTGTGTGTGTGTGTGTGTGTGTGTGTGTGTGTGTGTGTGTGTGTGTGTGTGTGTGGTGTGTGTGTGTGTGTGTGTGTGTGTGTGTGTGTGTGTGTGTGTGTGTGTGTGTGTGTCTGTGTGTGTGTGTGTGTGTGTGTGTGTGTGTGTGTGTGTGTGTGTGTGTGTGTGTGTGTGTATGTATGTGTGTGCGTGTGTGTCGGGTCTTCCCTGCTTATCAGGTAACAAATTGAAAGCTTAATCTGTCCGTTGAGTAGATTTACGATGACGATCGCTGACTCAGAGGACGATGAAATAGACACAAGAAGGAGACGAGAGGAGATAAGCTGGGGTACTAAGATAGAAGAGGAGGAGAAGTGAGAGGAGGTGAAGAGGTGAGAGGAGATATGTTGAGTCTGAAGATAAGATCACCATCAGCTGCTGATGCTGGGTGGTTACCACAGCGATAACTGTGTGTGTGTCTGTGTGTGTGTGTGTGTGTGTGTGTGTGTGTGTGTGAAGTTACATTTTTTGAGGGCTTTTTCGACTCTCTTTTTACCACTTTTTGGCTTTTTTTTCAACACATTTGACGTTTTTTTTACGCTGTTTGATAATGAATTTGCAGCTGCTCCGTCAGCTCCTCCTTCCCCGGCCGCTGTGTGTATATGTCGGCCGAGTTAGTTCTTTGATTATTTTCTTACACATTAAAGCCATCCGGTCCCGTGTAGCGTCAGCTGTTCAGCATTCACACGCAATTTCTTCAGCTTTTAAAGTTAATTTAGATTTTTAAGATATTAATTAGTGATTAATAATCTAACTCTCTGTTTGGGTGCTTGAAAATAACACGTACAGGTGACTCATAGCAGTGTTTCTCAAACTTGTTGTATCGTCTATGTAAAGAGGTACAATACAGCGCCGGCAGTGATTCACTAAACAACAACCTTTATAAACAAAAACAGATATCCAGCACTTAATTCATTCATTAATATCATATAATTATTTTATGAATTATGCATGACATATTTTTAAGTTTGCATTTTTGCAAAAATGTCACGTATTCCCTGCAGTACTCTAAAGTACCCCTAGGAGTACACGTACCCCCATTTCAGAAACACTGACTCATAGGGTAAAGTTTTTTAGCTTATTTTAATATTTATGTCCCTTCTGTGGTCGGGTTAGCTCAGTTGGTAGATCAGGCGCACATATATATAATACACATATATATAAATATATCCTCCGGCTCCGTATTATATTTATTTCCCTATAATGACCCTAATATGTTGTCGTAGTTTAAAATGTTGTTTGGAGATTAATAATATCAGTTAAGGATGGTTTGAATTGTTGAAACATGCTGATCGTCATTTAGAAGGTTGATGTGTCTGCAGAGCATCTGTTCATTGTGTGTGTGTGTGTGTGTGTGTGTGTGTGTGTGTGTGTGTGTGAGTGTGTGTGTTTGTGTGTGTGTGTGTGTGTGTGTGAGGGGGTGTGTGTTTGTGTGTGTGTGGGGGTGTGTGTGTGTGTGTGTGTGTGTCAGCACTTTGTCCTTCTGTAGCCTCATTAGAGACAAGCAGCAAGGAAGGCTGGGTAATCAATACTGCAGAGTCCCTCAGAGACTTCTGTCTTCTTTTGTCCTTCTCCATGTGTGTGTTTACAACCCGTTACGGTGGAAACACCTGTGATCCCCTCCCATCCAAACATCAATATGACCATAAACAACAAACAATAAACAAGCAAGGCTCAGCCCAGTTCAGATTCATGTCAGATTTACAGGCAAACCTAACAACAACAAGAATAAAGTTAACAATGATAATCACCTAACCCACCAGACTCCATGTAAATAATCAGGACTTTTAGCGTGTATAGAGCCAGCATATCTCCACATGTAAATGGGTGAATTAAGGGTTTATTTCAACCAAACCAGAGTGGTGATTGTTGGAACAGTGGAAAGATGAACCAAGACGGCTTTTGGTAGCTTGATTTAGTTTCTGTCCACTTTGAATGAAGTGTGTTTTACGATGATAAAAGTCCTGATTATTTACATGGAGTCTGGTGGGTTTGGTGATGGTGATTTTTTGGCTGTTTAATATGAACAAAAAGGTTTATATCTGTAGGGAACTTTCCACAATGTTGTCTGACACTAAGAATAATAATCTGAGGGTCGGTGGCAAAAACACGCTTTTAGTTACACTAACTGACGGTCTGTCTGTTTGTCTGTTTGTCTGTCTGCCTGTCTGTGTGTCTGCCTGTCTTTCTGTGTGTCTGTCTGTCTATGTGTAGGTTCTTCCTGAAGTTCTTCCTAAAGTGTAACCAGAACTGTCTGAAGAATGCTGGAAACCCACGAGACATGCGGAGGTTCCAGGTAACACACACACACACACACACACACACACACACACACACACACACACACACACACACACACACACACACACACAAAGATAAATTCATTTCCCAAAGGGCAGGTCGTGGCTTTGGAGGACCTGCTGTACCCATGATGCATTGCTGCGGGGCGGCCCGAGGCTTATTGCTTTGCAGATATAATATGAGATGTCATCTGGAACTGTCTGTCTCTCTTTCTTTGATTTTCCTAACGTGTTTAGCCTGCCCTCCATCATTAAAAATCTGTCTGCTAACCTCGACTGTAACAGCCTCTGAAAGGACCGTCACCTCACCGTGCTCTGTGCCAGGCTCACAGCGGGCTGGTTTATGGGTAGACGTAGTCTCTACGCTGTAGCCTTTGTAAGTGTCCTACGCTGTTGTGAGGACTGATACTTGTGCGTTTGTGTGTGTGTGCATGGGAGTGTGTGGTAGATCAAGTGAGAGGGTGACGGGATTAGCTTCTGAGTGAGTACCAACTCTGGCAGTGGAGGCAGAGAAACAAAGTGTCTCCCCTCACGGTGGGAAAAGTTGAGCCTATCCTTAATTCCGTGTTGTTGACGGTGAAGGAGAGCCTAGAAATAAGGAGTTAATGTGTTGCTACCAAGCCACGGCCAAGTGGACCAATAACAGTTGTTGGGGTCTGCGTCGCTGAAGTTGCATTTCTAGAGAGATGCACGTCAGGCTACGGCGTAGAAAATAATAGGTCCAAGTCTAGCCACGTACCTACGTACGTACTCACCAACGTCCCTACACACAGTACCTACGCACATACCTACGCACATACCTACGCACATACCTACGCATGTACATATGCACATACCTACGCATGTACATATGCACATACCTATTGTTGTTCATGGGTTTTGTACAAATCCGTTCATGTGTTGGGGGGGAGGGATTGTCCTCCTCTCTCTTCTCTTTGTCTCAGAGTTTTGTCTGCTATCATACACACACACACACACACACACACACACACACACACACACACACACACACACACACACACACACACACACACACACACACACACACACACACACAGACACACACAGACACACACACACACACACACACACACACACACACACACACACACACACACACACACACACACACACACACACACACACACACACACACACAGACAGACACACAGACACACACAGACACAAACAGACACAAACAGACACAGACAGACAGACAGACAGACAGGTGAAGCCTCTGACATGTAGGTGGTTGTTAACAGCAGGGTGAAGGATGTGCCGGTTAGTCACCGTGGCGACGGACAGCAGCGAACTTCTGCTCCGTCGCCACGGATCAACGGCAACGACCTCGCCACGGCAACTAGCTGCCGAATGATGAACGGCCTCAGCTGAGAGGAAGTGACATCACACAGGGGAAGGAGGGGGGGGCACAGTGGTTAAATACATTTAGTCAAATGAAGAATACATAATTCTAAGTTTTTATCATATTAATTAAGTTTAAATAATCTTTTATTTTACCATTTAAATACGTTTTGGTAAATTATTCACACAAACATTTACATAACTAATGACACCAACATGGTTCATGATGTTTCATTAACTTCATATTTTAAAGTCATGTCCTTTAAATACATTTAGTCAGATGAAAAATAGATGTTTTAACAGATGTTTTATTTTTAAATTAATTAATTCATTTTTTTTTTATATTTAAAATAAAATGTTATTTTTTATTTGTTAATTGTTTTCTTATTCATTTTATTTCCAACGACCAACGTCAGCAGGACCGGTAGAAGAATTCAGTTCACTTCAATATCTATCTATAGATATATATATATATATATATATATATATATATCTATAGAGTCTATATATATATATATATATATATATCTATATATATATATATATATATATATAGCTATATATATATATAGAGCTATATATATATATAGAGCTATATATATATATATATAGCTCTATATATATATATATATATATATATATATATATATAGCTCTATATATATATAGCTATATATATAGAGCTATATATATATATATATATATATATATATAATATGTATATATATATATATATATATATATCTCTATATATATATATATGAATGAGGACCATATCTACCTGTGATTATTGTTGTGAATGCTGGATCTTTTACGTATATGTTATATTTTTCTGAAACCATTTTTGTACATTAACTCCTTTCACATTTTTTAACAACCATCAAAACGTTGAGCCCAGTGAGGACATTCCTGCTTCTCTACAGAATGTCCAGAAGCTTCTACAAATGTTGATTCACTACACATTCGTCCTTTCACAGAGAACAGCCTTCAAACTGTGAAATGGTCCACATCGTCCCGACGTCCGGGTAGCTTGCAGCATTAATCTCTGGTCTGGACTCATTCTAACCATGTATAAATATGAAAGTTAGAAGAAATTAAATGATTCGAGTGTGATTTTTGTGATGAACTGTACCAGACAAAGATGTTTTATTTAGTCTGTAGGAAACCATTTGAAAACCTAACCCTAATCTTTAATTCAGATTACACCCCCCCCACCGTGATTTAGATATTGCACTAGTCCATATTGCAATTTCTGTTCTTTATTTTCTGTTTTGGGGGCTTTTCCCTGTATGACATAGTGACAGTGGATAGACAGGAAAGGGGGAGAGAGATGGGGGATAACACGCAGCACGGGGCAGCAGGTCGGATTCAAACCCGCGCCGCTGCAAAGGACTCAGCCTACGTCAGGCGCACGCTCTACTGGGGGAGCTAGAAGCCACATCTTGCAATTTCAATATAAATGTGATTAATTGTACAGCACTCCAATATCTGTGTATTAACAGTTGTATTTCTGTTGTTATTTACATTTCATAGCATTATGTTGTGCTCTGGAGGCCGTGGCGGCTCAAAAGCAGCTTAAAGTGTAAAATAGTTTGGTTGTGTGGCATATATGTAATTTTAGCTAAAAACGAGCCATTATATGAAATGATTATATTAACCAGTAGGACTTGGATTGGGAGATTAAAGAGCAGATTTCTTAGCAGAACTGTGAGAACTGAACAGCATCGTCTAAAATGTTCTCAGCTGTTACTGTAGCTACACACAAACACTTTCTGTGTTATAATCTCGAGGAATGAGCTGCCACAGGTGTTTTTTACAGATTTCTTTCTACTCCTGCTTTCTACGTCTCTTGTACCCAAAGATCAGGAGCCCTGTTCGGTCTCTCTGTCGGTTTGAAATAAAGTTTTCTGTTTCTGTTTGCAGGTGGTGGTGTCTACGACAGTGAACGTAGACGGCCACGTTCTCGCCGTCTCCGACAACATGTTCGTACACAACAACTCCAAACATGGCCGCCGAGCCCGCAGACTGGACCCGTCTGAAGGTACGCAGCTTTAAACTCTCCATCCGTTCAACCTTTGTTCAGCGGCCCTCATTTCAGATCAGGACAACCAGCAAAATAAATACAACTATGTAAAGCAATACAAGTACATGTCTAGAGGTCCAAAATCTGATGAATAAAATGTCCAAAAGATATTTGTTGAACCAATCAGAAGCTGCACACACACACACACACACACACACACACACACACACACACACACACACACACACACACACACACACACACACACACACACACCCACAACCATGTAAACCAAGCCAAAAATGTGAAGCCAAAGGTCAGTGTTGACTTGTTTTAACCAACAGGTTCTCACTCCCGTCTCCTAAAATACGGATGCTTGGTCAGGTGCCTTTGTCGTTGTCATTGACGCTAAACATCTCCTTTAGCATCATATAACACGCTTTATCTAAACGCGCTGTGTCGGGACTATTGGGGTCCCTTTTGATGCAGTTAGGTTAAGGAAAAGCTTGTGGGTGGGCTTACGTTTCCGTGACACGAGGGAATAACGGGACGGTTACAGAAGAAAGCGACTTTAGGAAAGGTGCCGGGCGGGACACGAACTACTCTCTAAACCCCGCGGAGCTGCTGCTCTCCGCAGTACGTGACACCGACACGCTGACGGATGCTGACAGCCACTGTCCAAACCTGCGTATGTTACGAGTTCAGACTGAGAACGGGTTGGTTTTAACAGACTGTTCTTACGTAACTTACATCCTTACCTAACTATGGCCTCCTGTGTACGTTACGTAACATAACATCGTCATTTTAACCCAAACTACCATGTTTTACTTTTGTTGTTTAAACGACACCGCGGCTCGCGTTGCATTCGCAGGACAACGCGCACATTCTGCTGCATAACTGTAACGAGTTCAAGGTATTTTCTACCTGGAAGTTCTGGTACACAGACACTGTGATGCTTAGTCTAAAACTGGAAGCTCCTCCTTCCATTCCCTCAGAAGCCGACCGTGTCAGGACAGTTTCTGATTGGTCAGAGTTCAGCAGAAGCAGCTCTCAGTCTGAAGTTGATCTTTTTATAAAACCTGGATCCTAAAACACGTGAACCAGAGAAAGCTGAGCGAGGAGCCGGAGAGTAACGAGGAGGAAGACGAGGATAATTCGCTCTTTGAAGAGAAGTCACCCCAGTGGATTATGGGTAGTTAGACCAGACGCCTCCCCGTCCCCAGAGAGGACAATGTGTGTGTGTGTGTGTGTCAACCTCTTTAATTGCCCTCCTAATTAAAGACGGTAACCATGGAGACCCCCCTCCCAATCAGAGCAGCAGAGTCCCGTGGGTTTGAGCCCTCTCTCTCTTTATTCGGCCTCCTCCAGAGTTAGAGTCTCACGTTAAATACATCTCCAGGAAGAGAGACGCGCTGCCTCCCTCCAAACACATTATTACATCTGATGAGTCTGATGCATTGACACACAATATTATCATTATATTAGTCACAATTAAAAAGACTCAAAGTGAAAAATGTAACAACTCAGCCAGCCCTAACATTCTCACCAGGCCTGATGCATGTGATACGTTTGGGGAGTTTTTGAGCATGTGCAGGTCCCCAAAAAGGCGACTCATTGCGCCTAATAATAATAATAATTCCTTCAGTTTCAAGAGGGCTTCCCAAAGAAAGGTTACAAGTGAAGAAAGAAAAATAAGATGAAGACAGTTAGATATAAAACAGGATGTCAGCTCTACAGAATTATTCTTTTTCTCGGGAAATATCGTGTTTTTCCCAAAATAATGTACAGATTATTAAGGATTTTTGGGCTGAGCACCAAAGGTTTACAATGTTTGGCCCCGCCCCTGAATGTGTCCATCTGGCCCCGCCCCTTAATGTGCCCATCTGGCCCCGCCCCCTGAATGTGTCCATCTGGCTCCGCCCCCTTAATGTGCCCATCTGGCCCCGCCCCCTGAATGTGTCCATCTGGCTCCGCCCTCTTAATGTGTCCATCTGGCTCCGCCCCCTTAATGTGTCCATCTGGCTCCGCCCCCTTAATGTGTCCATCTGGCCCCGCCCCCTGAATGTGTCCATCTGGCTCCGCCCCTCTTCTGTTGGAGAATAAACAAACAGGGATTCCTGTCCTTCTGATCCTGAAACAGAACAGAACAGGATAGAGGTCAGGTGCTGTAATGTCTTTTTAAGTCTTCAGTGATGAGATTAGCCGCTCAGCTACACACACACACACACACACACACACACACACTTTCTCTTCATTTCACTTTATAATTAATCTGCTGCCGCTCTTGAAAGAAGAGAAAGTCGTCATTACCGGTCGACTGAGAGAGAGTGAATGAACTAAGCTAAAGCGGATAAAAGCCATGACCCAATTAAAGCACGTTCTGTGTGTGTGTGTGTGTGTGTGTGTGTGTGTGTGTGTGTGTGTCTGTGTGTGTGTGTGTGTGTGTGTGTGTCTGTGTGTGTCTGTGTGTGTGTGTCTGTGTGTGTGTGTGTATGTGTGTGTGTGTTTGTGTATGTGTGTGTGTGTGTGTGTGTGTGTGTGTGTGTGTGTGTGTGTGTGTGTGTGTGTGTGTCTGTGTGTGTGTGTGTGTGTGTGTGTGTGTGTGATGTGTGTGTGTGTGTGTGTGTGTGTGTGTGTGTGTGTGTGTCTCTGTGTGTGTGTGTGTGTGTGTGTGTGTGTGTGTGTGTGTGTGTGTGTGTGTGTGTCTGTGTGTGTGTATCCTTCAGTAGTCAGGCTGGAATGTGTTTCCCAACCTGTAGGTCGGGACCCTCAAACAACAAGACTTTCCTGCTGCCATCTTTCCTGATCTGGAGCTTTACTGAGCATCATGTAACAAGATGCTAACATTTCTATTTCCCTGTCTCTCTGTCTCACTGTCTGTCTGTCTGCCTGTCTGTCTGCCTGTCTGCCTGTCTGCCTGTCTGTCTGTCTGTCAGCAGCCACTCCCTGTATTAAAGCCATCAGTCCGAGTGAGGGATGGACGACGGGCGGAGCGACCGTCATTCTGATCGGAGACAACTTTTTTGACGGCCTGCAGGTCGTCTTTGGCACCATGCTGGTCTGGAGCGAGGTAACGACACCCACCTAATCAATAACCAGTAACACTCTCAGTCAACCAATCACAACGGTCCTGGGCGGGGCTAAGCTCCGGACGCAGCGACAGTGTCTCTGCTAAACAGTCTCAGGAAGGAACTGGTTCTGGTGAAAAGTCCCCATCCAGTATTAAATGAAGTTAACTGTTGACACAACCCAGTAACACCAGCCACAGTGGCACTGAGCAAACAAGTTAATGTCAAGCCTTACACGCCTACAACAGTACATCTGTAGTCACGTTACCAACAAATGCATATCCATATAAATATATATCCGAGATGCATGCGATGATCATGTCATGCAACTACTGAATTAGAGTACCGGCACCTTTTTGGTCCAATTCAGGCACTGTTCCCCGAAAGAACCAAGCAGGCCCGCCTGTATCACTTTCCACATTTTTCTCAAAACTTGACATTTTCAGCGTGTAGCTTGTTAGCTCAAAGTTTTCAGTTTTTTCCCAAAAACAACCGAGAGAAATGTATTTTCATTCATCGTCGAAGTTGCGGCCTTTTGTAAGTCATTTATTTTGGTGCTAAACTGACTCACCGGCTTTTATTTAGATCTTAATCCAGTTTAGCTTTTCAGCTTTTCAGCGTTCACATGCATTTCTAGAGTAGTTTGTGATGTGACTGGTTGTAACAACACACAGAGAGTAGGTCAGCTTTTATTCTGAAAATATACTTCTGTTGATCCGAGCTAACTCTGGGAAGTCGGCCCTTACATTAAAACTGGTTATACATGTGGTCTTATGAACATCTTATGAACTCATGTTGTTAGGGACGACGGGAGACGTAGCAGCTGTATGTTTACACTTACTTACACCTCACTTTGGGTAAGGGGTTAGGGGGTTAAGGTTAGGGGGTTAGGGGGTTAGGGGGTCCGAAGACCAGTCAGGACCGTCGGAGAGCTGGGGCAGCACCCACACTGTACTCATCACTGTACTATACGCACATCCTAAACTCTCCTCAAAAAAAGCTTCTGTTTAATTCAATGTGCTGCTCCTGACTTTTTCTGTAACACCCCCTGTCTCACTCTCTCCCCCTGTCTCTCTCTCTCCCTCTCCCTGTCTCTCTGTCCCCCGCCCTCTCTCCAGCTGATCACCCCCCATGCCATCCGGGTGCAGACCCCTCCCCGTCACATCCCCGGGGTCGTCGAGGTTACGCTGTCCTACAAGTCCAAACAGTTCTGTAAAGGAGCACCGGGACGCTTCGTCTACACAGGTACTGATACAGACAGACAGACAGACAGACAGGAAGACAGACAGGCAGGAAGACAGACAGACAGACAGGCAGGAAGACAGGCAGACAGACAGACAGACAGACAGACAGGCAGACAGACAGGCAGGAAGACAGACAGACAGACAGGCGGAAGACAGGCAGGCAGGCAGACAGACAGACAGACAGACAGACAGACAGGCAGACAGACAGGCAGGAAGACAGACAGGCAGGCAGACAGACAGACAGACAGGCAGGAAGACAGACAGGCAGGAAGACAGGCAGGCAGGCAGGCAGACAGGCAGACAGACAGACAGACAGGCAGGGAGACAGGCACACAGACAGACAGACAGACAGACAGGCAGGAAGACAGGCAGGAAGACAGGCAGGCAGACAGACAGACAGACAGACAGGAAGACAGACAGGCAGGAAGACAGACAGACAGACAGGCAGGAAGACAGGCAGGCAGGCAGGCAGACAGGCAGACAGACAGACTGACAGGCAGGGAGACAGGCACACAGACAGACAGGCAGACAGACAGGCAGGAAGACAGGCAGGAAGACAGGCAGGCAGACAGACAGACAGACAGACAGGAAGACAGACAGGCAGGAAGACAGACAGACAGACAGGCAGGAAGACAGGCAGGCAGACAGGCAGACAGGCAGACAGACAGACTGACAGGCAGGGAGACAGACACACAGACAGACAGGCAGACCGACACAGACAGACAGACAGACAGGCAGACAGACAGACACACAGACACACAGACAGACAGACAGTCAGACAGACAGACAGACTAACCCCCCAATGTAGCACAGGTAGACTTTTTATTTGACAGTTCTTGTTTTCCGACGTTGAATCTGTCCCAACTTTACGCAGCATGTTGACGCTCAAAACCCCTTCTGATTGGCTGAATCAAAAGCCAATAAAGGAGTTTATTGGCCCACACAAGACACCGAAAGTGTCCTAGTTTCCTCATACCTTCCTGTGTCCTCCTTCGCTCCTTCCTGTGTCCTCCTTCGCTCCTTCCTGTGTCCTCCTTCGCTCCTTCCTGTGTCCTCCTTCGTTTCTTCCGGTGTCCTCCCTTCCTCCTTTCTATGTCCTCCTTCCCTCCTTCCTGTCCTCCTTCGCTCCTTCCTGTGTCCTCCTTCCTCCTTCCTATGTCTTCCTTCCGTCCTTCCTGTCCTCCTTCCCCCCTTCCTATGTCCTCCTTCCTTTGTCCTCCTTCCTGTGTCCTCCCTCCCTTTTTCCTGTGTCCTCCTTCCCCCTTCCTATGACCTCCTTCCTGTGTCCTCCTTCCTGTGTCCTTCCCTCCTTCCTGTGTCCTCCTTACGGTGTCCTCTCTTCCTCCTTCCTATTTCCTCCTTCCTTCCTTCCTGTGTCCTCCTTCCCTCCTTCCTGTGTCCTCCTTCCCTCCTTCCTGTGTCCTCCTTCCTGTGTCCACAGTCCTGTGTCCTCCCTCCCTCCTTCCTGTGTCCTCCTTCCCCCCTTCCTATGTCCTCCTTCCTGTGTCCTCCTTCCCTCCTTCCTGTGTCCTCCTTCCGGTGTCCTCCCTTCCTCCTTCCGGTGTCCTCCCTCCCTCCTTCCTGTGTCCTCCCTTCCTTTCCTTCTTCTGTTTCTTTATTTCTCGTCTTTCTGTCTGCAGCAGATCTTAAGAGGTGTTTCATTTCACACTGCTGTCGCAGTAATTACACACATTTAAATCCCATTAACCCTCAAACCCTGACCTCTCACACACACACACACACACACACACACACACACACACACACACACACACACACACACACACACACACACACACACACACACACACACACACACACACACACACACACACACACACACACACACACACACACTCACACACACACACACACACACACACACACACACACACACACACACACACACACACACACACACACACACACACACACACACACACACACACACACACTCACACACTCCCACAAACACACTCACACACACTCCCACACTCACACACACACCCACACTCACACACACACACACACACACACACACACACACACACACACTCACACACACACACTCACACACACACTCACACACACACACACACTCACACACACACACACACACACACACACACACACACACACACACACACACACACACACACACACACACACACACACACACTCACACACTCACACACACACACACACACACACACACACACTCACACACGCACACACACACACACACAAACACACTCACACACTCACACACACTCACACACTCTCTCTCTGCTGTGAGTGTGATGTCACACCTCAGTGCTTCAGAGCTCCCAGCATGCTTTGCTCCACCACTTCAGAAAAGAACGGCTACGTCTCCTTGGCTCCGCCCACACAGTCTGATCTCTGATCTCGGCAGCAGTGTTTCCACGTGGCTCTGCTTTAACACTAGATTTGAAATGTGTGTGTGTAATAACTGCTGAATAAGAAACAGATTCCTGCTGCTGCCTGAAGGAGTCTGTTACTTTACACAAAAGGCAAAGAAAACTTTTACTCACTTTTACCTATTTCAGCCATACACGCTCATACTGACCGCTCGGATTTTCGCGGTATTGTTTTTAATTTTTCGCGCGGTTGAAGATGCATCTTGGTTGCTTAGTAACTACCATAGTCTCTGTCAGAGAAACGTCACTAGCAGTCTCAAGTAACAAGTGTGGGCATCACCGATGGGCTGAAGGCAAAGCCAGAGTCAGTAACGTAGACTACGGCGTGGATGGACTCAGGTCTGATCAGAAGAAGGGTTAGGGGTTAGGGGGTTAGGGGTTAGGGGTTAAGGGGTTAGAGGTTAGGGGTTAGGGGTTAGGGGTTTTACGGGGTTAGGGGGTTAGCGGGTTAGAGGTTAGGGGTGTTAGGGGGTTAGGGGGTTAGGGGTTAGGGGTGTTAGGGGGTTAGGGGTTAGGGGGTTAGGGGGGTTAGGGGGTTAGAGGTTAGGTGTGTTCCGGGGTTAGAGGTTAGGGGTTTAGGGGTTAGAGGTTAGAGGTTAGGGGTGTTAGGGGGTTAGGGGGTTAGAGGTTAGGTGTGTTCCGGGGTTAGAGGTTAGGGGTTAGCGGGTTAGGGGTTAGGGGTTAGGGTGTGTTCCGGGGTTAGGGGTTAGCGGGTTAGAGGTTAGGGGTTAGGGGGTTAGGGGTTAGGGTTTAGGGGGTTAGAGGTTAGGGGTTAGGGGGTTAGGGGGTTAGGGTAGTATGGATCCCACAGACCTTCCCACGCGTCCAACAACAACGTGGTTGAAATGGAGGGCAACGGTATGCACGGGCCGGTGCATGCCACTCAGTTCCTCCCCTGCAGTATGCCATTGAGCCCGATATATGTCAAGGGGTGGTGGGGTGAGAGGGGGGAGAGAGGGTTAGGGGTTAGGGTTAGGGGTTAGGGGTTAGGGGGTTAGGGGTTAGGGGGTTAGGGGTTAAGGGGTTAGGGGTTAGGGTTTACAGTTCTGTATCAGAAGGCAATCACCGGGCGCTCACTCTGTGAGAGGCACGGTACACGTAGAAGGCCGGCGGCTGTCTACGTGTTCATGTAACGTTATACATGCTACAACTGGCTGGAGTCATTGCACACATCCTCTCTAAGGAGGGCACCAGCAGTAAACTGTCCGGAGGAAGTTCATGCAGCTACTGGAGAGAGCTGAGAGCGGAGATTATGGAGGAAAAAGGGCAGCGGGCACGGTCCGAGCAGGGCTGGTCACCACAGCAGACACCAAAACGGAGGCAGTGCCAGGTTAGGTTATAGCTAAATGCTCAAATAAGATACTTTGAATTGTTATTTGGCTGTTATGAGTTAAGGTGAATGAATTTCCACACCATATTTTTCGGGATATGAAAATATGAAATAATTACGGTTTACTATGCCATGATATGAATTATTGAAACACGTATCACTACTCAAATGTATAATTAAACTCGTTAAAATGTACATTTCAGTGTTGTGATGTTTTTCTAAAGATATCCTAACACAATACATAAAACAATATCGCAATTAGGTATTCACCATGAGAGATTATAGAGCTTGGAAGCTGGCCGCTCACGGCTGTTAAGGACATTCTTCCAAAAATATTCCAACTTTCTTTTTTCGAAAAACTTGAACATTTGTTGTTTTTTAATATTGACACTTTTTTCTTGTTGAAGATTTTGAGATTTTGTTCTGAAAATATTGAAGGAATGGTTTGGTCCAGCGTCCCAGACTGAAGGACAGACTGAAGGACAGACTGAAGGCAGCTTTGTGTGGAGTCCAGTAGTTTCTGAGAATTTAAGAAAGCTAAACACATAATCGTAGAGCTGTACATGAAGTCAGAGCTAAACGATAACTGGAGCTTAAAGGTGCACTATGAGTTCCTGCATGTTTTCAGCACATTTTCATTTTTGCCTCATTTTAGTCATCTCTCCTTGATCCACTAGCTGCCTGCCCCTGAACACACCGTGAAAAAGCCCGGCAGGGAGACAACACAGGGGTCGTACACGTCAAACAGACACTAGAGGCACAGACTGGGCACCAAAATACAACAAACCACTCCAGCCAATCAGCCAATCATCAACTCACGCTACTCAATCAAATCCCCCCCCCATATATATATATATATATATATATATATATATATATATATATATATATATATATATATATATATATATATATATATATATATGAAGGACATTATCGTCATCAAAGACATTGAAGAAGAGTTTTCCGGTTTGATCCATAACAGACAGACTGCAGGTTAAACAGACACACAGGTGATAATAAACTGTCTAACAGTCAACAACACAAGGTCACACACACACACTCTGCTTGTTCCGCCCTGTGAGCCTTCAAGGACTGAACACTGTTTGTGATGTATGGAGAGTCAGTCTAAAGCTTGTTAAACGCAGCTGAACCAAGACGGGATTATGATTCACACACACACACACACACACACACACACACACACACACACACACACACACACACACACACACGCACACACACACACACACACACACACTCTCACACACACACACACACACACACACGCGCGCCCTCGCTGTGCTCTGCTGCGTTCGCTGAAGCTCTGATTTATCAGCTCCCGACCACTTTAAACTGTAAATGATGTTGGAGGAGAGTCGAGGAGAAAACACACAGTGTGACTCAATCCAGATACTTCTGTGAGTACTCTTACGTGTAGTACATTGTGTACACTTGTCGACAGGGTACTGTAGACAAGTACACAGCGTAGTCTCAAATCCAAATACTTCTGTGAGTACTCTTACATGTAGTACACTGTGCTGTGAGTACTCTCACATGTTGTACACTGAGTACACTTGCGATGTAGTCTCAACTTCAGATGTCCCTCATTTAGACCAGATGTCCCTCATTTAGGCCAGATGTCCCTCATTTAGACCAGATGTCCCTCATTTAGGCCAGATGTCCCTCATTTAGGCCAGATGTCCCTCATTTAGACCTGATGTCCCTCATTTAGACCAGATGTGCGTCCCCTTCCTCTTTCTTTGTGTTGGCGTTCTAACCTCTGGTGGATTTGTGAGGACTATGGTTAACTGGTCCTCAGATCTCTGCAGGGTAAATCCAGACAGCTAGCTAGACTATCTGTCCCTCTGACTAAAACTACTTCTGAACGTCCACGTTCCACCAAAACCAGCTCCTTCCTGAGACTATTTAGCAGAGGCACCGTGGCTCCGTCCGGAGCTTAGCCCCGCCCACGATGATTGTGATTGGTTTAAAGAAATGCCAATAAACCAGAGCACGTTGTCCTCCCATCCAGGAATGCTGTGTGGACTAGACAGACCTTCCTCCACAGAGCTGTGGAGGAGGGTCTGGACCAGAGAGACTAGTGGATTTCTAACATCTCATAACATGAAACTGAATAACTGTGAAGATTTCTATCTTCTTCTGCAGCTCTGAACGAGCCCACCATCGATTACGGCTTCCAGCGGCTACAGAAGGTCATCCCCCGTCACCCTGGAGACCCCGAGAGACTGCCCAAGGTAACACACACAGACACACACACACACACACACACACACACACACACACACACACACACACACACACACACACACACACACGCACAGAGACACACACACAGACACACACACACACACACACACACACACACACACACACACACACACACACACACACACACACACACACACACACACACACACACACACACACACAGACACACACACAGAGACACACACACACACACACACACACACACACACACACACACACACACACACACACACACACACACACACACACACACACACACACACAGACACACACACAGACACACACAGACACATACACAGACACACACACACACACACACACACACACACACACACACACACACACACACACACAGACACACACACAGACACACACACACACACACACACACACACACACACACACACACACACACACACACACACACACACACACAGACACACACACACAGACACACATACACAGACACACACAGACACACATACACAGACACACACACACACACACACACACACACACACACACACACACACACACACACACACACACACACACACACACACACACACACACACACAGACACACACACAGAGACACACACACACACACACAGACACACACACAGACACACACAGACACACATACACAGACACACAGAGACACACACACAGAGACACACACACACACACATACACACACACACACACACACACACACACACACACATACACACACACACACACACACACACACACACAGACACACACACACACACACACACACACACTCAGACAAACAATCGTTTTATACAAACAGACAGAATAATAACTGATTATTGTTGGTGTTTTCTCCATCAGTCTGTGTTCTGGTTGGCTGCTCAGAGTCCTGATAATAATCAGCTGATTCTCCTGTTCAGTGTGTGTTTGTGTGTGTGTGTGTGTGTGTGTGTGTGTGTGTGTGTGTGTGTGTGTATACGGTTAGGGTTAACCTTATGTTTTCTGAGACGTGTGTGTCACGCAGGCAGTGTGGAAGCTCTAACCTGTTAACATTGGAGCCAAAATAAAAAAAAAATGCACACGCCACGCAGCTGCATATATATATATATATATATATATATATATATATATATATATATATATATATATGTATATATACATATACATAAATCTATACAGTATATATACTGTGTGTGCAGTGTGTTTGTGATGTGTGCTGACATGCTGTTAGCTCCGTAATGAAAACCACATCCACCATGTCTTTAATAATTCATCTGTGATGCTTTTATTCAATTACCCACGCTGCCTAGTGCTCAGCGTGCTGCAGAGGCTCTAATAACTGGAAGTAATCCTCATGTTTCACTCAGCAGACGCTCAACCAACAAACAGCTTTCTGATGCTTGTTTTCATCCTTTTTCCACACTTTTATTCATGTTTTGATGACACTTGATTTGACACTTATTCAACGCTCACTTTGGCTTTGTTTGATGCTTGTATTCATGTTTTTAGACACTTTTACTTCATCTTTTTTCAAAGTTTTTTTTCAAAGTATTTTTTATGGTTTTTTGACCTGTTTTCAGGTCCATTGAGCCAGAACGGACCAGCTGTACTGATCAGGGTTTTAGGTTCTGGGGTCAAACATGTCAACATCACATCCTGAGACTGAAATCCTTAAATCCTGTGTAGAAACTCCAGATGAGCCTCACAGGTTTTTGTTTAATCACAGATCTGATATCTTGGTTGACACACAACTCTCTGTTTCATAAGACCAGCATGAACATCCCTGTAAGACCAGAATGCACCTGAACACACCTCCCTGTAAGATCAGAATGTACCTGAACACACCTCCCTGTAAGACCAGAATGCACCTGAACACACCTCCCTGTAAGACCAGCATGCACCTGAACACACCTCCCTGTAAGACCAGAATGCACCTGAACACACCTCCCTGTAAGACCAGAATGTACCTGAACACACCTCCCTGTAAGACCAGAATGCACCTGAACACACCTCCCTGTAAGACCAGAATGTACCTGAACACACCTCCCTGTAAGACCAGCCATGGGCCACAGATGGGAGCAGATTCATTTGTTATTTAAACGACGTGGGCGCAGGACGGGAAATTGACAACTGGGTCGGTCTTAAACTAGCAGAGAGACTTGGGTCGGGGTTTGAGCTGTGCTGGGTGCAGGATCAGGTCCTTCATATCTAAACCAGAGAAGGTAACGGTGGCGGTTTTAAACACGTGGTTAACGTTGTGAAACGGTTCGACTGTGGTTAGGTTTAGACACCAAAACTACTGAGTTAAGTTGATAAAAAGATGGAGGTTTGGGTTAAAGGCATGTGAAGAGTAAACAGACATTTAGTTCTCTCATAAACAGTTTGAACATCTTAGTTCTGCTGCTGCTGATGAAGTCCTTGTAAACCACATAAACCAACACAGAAGGTCCTCGGATCACAGAGTCACAGCGGCCGATTTTAAAAGTTGTTTCTATGTAAATGAACCGAAACAACATTTGTCACTGTTAGCTAACTTCACACACACACACACACACACACACACACACACACACACACACACACACACACACACACACACACACACACACACACACACACACACACACACACACACACACACACACACACACACACAGACACACACACACACACACACACACACACACACACACACACACACACACAGGAAAGAGAATTAAATTCTACAAACACACACGTAGAAGAGATGATTGAATAAAAGGTAAACCTGTGTGTGTGTGTGTGTGTGTGTGTGTGTGTGTGTGTGTGTGTGTGTGTGTGTGTTTAAAGCCCATTGGCAAACAGGGAGGTTGAAACAGTCAAATCAGGTAATCAGCAAGTGCAGCCATGTGGCAAGAAAGGAGATTGGCACACACACACACACACACACACACACACACACACACACACACACACACACACAATCAGTGTTTCCCTTATCAGATATATAAAAAGAAATAACTTCTTTCTGTTTTTGCTGTCTGTATTTCAGGACTAAAGGCAGGAACTCATCCATCGTTCATAATAGAGACGTCGCATTTTAAATTAAAACCTTTTAAAGACGTTAACGATCATCGTGACGCTGGTGACAGATCCCTCCAATGCAGAAGTTACAATTAATAATAATAAATAGTCAGATCCAGAAGTCCAGTTTAAGAAACAGATGAAGGAATGAAGGTTCATCAGACACTAAAGACACTATGGATCCTATCCTGCACCCAGCACAGCTCAAACCCCGACCCAAGTCTCTCTGCTAGTTTAAGACCGACCCAGTTGTCAGTTTCCCGTCCAGCGCCCACGTCGTTTAAATAACAAATGAATCTGCTCCCATCTGTGGCCCATGGCTGGTCTTACAGGGAGGTGTGTTCAGGTACATTCTGGTCTTACAGGGAGGTGTGTTCAGGTACATTCTGGTCTTACAGGGAGGTGTGTTCAGGTACATTCTGGTCTTACAGGGAGGTGTGTTCAGGTACATTCTGGTCTTACAGGGAGGTGTGTTCAGGTGCATGCTGGTCTTACAGGGAGGTGTGTTCAGGTGCATTCTGGTCTTACAGGGAGGTGTGTTCAGGTACATTCTGGTCTTACAGGGAGGTGTGTTCAGGTGCATTCTGGGTGTGCTGGTCTTACAGGGAGGTGTGTTCAGGTACATTCTGGTCTTACAGGGAGGTGTGTTCAGATGCATTTTGGGCGTATTGCTATCTTGAGGCAGCGGGATATAACGTAACCCGATTTGTTCAGGTCCTAACCACAACCAATCAAGCTGCTTCGTAGGGCGGGACTTGGCGTGGCCATAGTGGGATTCGGACTAGTGGGCTGTAGGACCAAAGGGAATTTTTTGGGTTATTGACAGGTCGGAACAATGGAGCTTGGTTGCTCACGGTTCAATGCAACCGGAGTTTACCAACCCCCGCACCAGAACAATCGCCTAAAAGAGCCATTGTCCCTTTGGACAACTAAAGACGGGATCTGGCTGCATTGACCGGGACGAGAACTCCGTGGGACGGTGTTGACCTACAGCTGGGAAACATGAACCCAAATATAATCTGGATTTAAACTGTGTGTGAATGCGCTGAATGTGACGGCCGACCCCTTCCATTATCCACATGATGATTCAGACGCTTATTATGGGATTTATTTACACTGGTTCCATCCATATAATTATATTTTATTCATGATGTCGCGTTTATTAAGGTTCATTTCCTGCCACTGAGGCTTAAAGATGTGTGTGTGTGTGTGTGTGTGTGTCTGTCTGTGTGTGTGCGTGTGCGTGCTTAATAAAAGAATAATTGGTTTCCTCGTCAGTGATGACATCCCAACCTCCAGCACTATGTTCGTGGTAACCTTGTTAGTGTGTGTGCGTGTGTGTGTGTGCGTGCGTGTGTGTGTGTGCGTGTGTGTGTGTGTGTGTGTGTGTGTGTGTGTGTAAGAGGTGCTTGTCATCTCGCTGCATAACAATGAAACACTTGTAACAATAATAACCCTTTCATTTGTCACTTTAAACAGTGTGTGTGTCAGTGTGTGTGTGTGTGTGTGTGTGTGTGTGTGTGTGTGTGTGTGTGTGTGTGTGAATAAATCTCTCATTCTGCGACGCTCTTGATTGTCGCTCTGCATAAACGAGCAGATTGAAGACGATTGCTGAACGCTACTTCACAGAAATGACTTTTTGTCAGAGAGAGAATGTGTGTGTGTGTGTGTGTGTGTGTGTGTGTGTGTGTGTGTGTGTGTGTGTGTGTGTGTGTGATCCAAAATGTTTTATTGTCCTGTGATGAAGAGATTTACTGTATGGATGAATGGATGAGTGTTCAAACATTTAACAATATGTTGACACTTATTTTAATGCTTTTTTGTGTTCTCTCCATGTTTTTAATTGACAGTTTTTCTGACGCTCGTTCTTTTTTGACATTTCTGGCGCTTTCTGCTCTTTGTTGACGCTTTTTGCAGATTTTGTTTGGGTTGACCTTCAGGGCTGTAATGTGACGTATTTTAACAGAACAGATGAATGGATGAACAGAGGAACAGATGAATGGATGAATGGATGAACAGAGGAACGGAGTGGTGGAGGAGTGAGGGGGCGGGGTTAATTGAAAACCCTGCTGAAGAAGTTAGTAATGAAAAGCAGCAGATTAACTGAGAGAGTGTTTAATTAAGATAAAGACTAATGAAGGCTTGTTCTGCTGCCACTGATTACACACACACACACACACACACACACACACACACACACACACACACTCTCAGAGCTGTTTGTTTGGCAGTGTTTTAACACTAACTGCTCATTGAAGTGAAGTAGTTCAGTGTTAAAGACGCTAAGAGTGTGTGTGTGTGTGTCTGTGTGTGTGTGTGTGTGTGTGTGTGTGTGTGTGTGTGTGTGTGTGCACTCTGTGAAGTGTAACTGAGCTCTGATTGAATAAACACAGTTTAATACAGTCAGCTCCATCAGTTAAACAAATTACAAAATTCACAAAGTGTATTCACGAACTAGTTCCAAATACAAATACCTTGAGAAGCTACCTGAAGCTTGTATACAGATAGTAAACATATATTATAAATACTAACCGGGGTAAAAGCCAAAAAACAGCAGAAAAAGACACAAAAACTTAATAAAGCATAAGAAAATTGCTGAAAGCCCCAAATAAAATCAGTAGAAAGTACTGAGGGTTGGCCGATGGCTCGGGGCGAGTAAATATAACAAGCCACTTGTTCCAGTCGTCGTCGTATCATCAGTGACGTTAACGTGCTGTGTTTGCATAAAACATGTCTCATGTGCAGTTACTATCGGTTTAGAAACTAAAAAGAAATGTTCCAGCATAAACTCTTTAGTAAAGTAGTAAAACGGAAACCTAAAAAAAATGTCTGCGGACAAACAGATTCAAATAGAAACCTCCGTCTCTCCGGTAAAATAATATGCTGCGTTCCAGACACCATGTTTAGCCCGTAAGTTACGACTTCAAGTCACGACTCACGACTTGTCAGCATTCCAGGCAAAGTCACGAGAAACTCTTCTAGCTAGCGTTAGCGTATCTGATGAATGCACGTTATGATGTCACTTGTTGAGCCAAGTTACCCTATAAGTCAAATAAAACACAAAGAAAAGAGACATTTTTTGACAAGTTTGTATTGAAGAACAAAGAAAACAGTTTGCCTGTCAAGTAAAAAAGTTTCAGCACCACGGACAGCGACAGCTGATGGACAGCGATGGTGCTGAACAGGCCAAGAGCTCTCAGTCAGTGCCACGCTATATGACTGACATGGCACTGTTATATATATGTTTGATAAGAAGAGCTGGATCATCACAACCTGAGATCATATGCACCCAAGCACCCACGCTATCTCCGCTGCTGGCCCTGACGCGTCCACTGCTGTTCTTACGCTGTTTGGACCCTTTTTATGTCCTGACGGGGCTCAGACTCGACACTGTGGGGTTGGTACTTCATCTTCACATCAGAGTGTCTGCTGTCTTTCTTCTCTTTCTCTTGCCCTTTATTTAATGCTTTTTTAGGTGCTTCCTTTGATGTTTTTTTGATTATTCATTGACGTTTTCTGCCATTTTTTTGCCATTTTTTTTTTTTTTTTTTTGACAGATTTTTGTGCCACGTTTTGGCCGTTTCCTTTAACCCTTTCCTCCCCTCCTCTCTTCTGTTTCAGGAGGTGCTGCTGAAGAGAGCAGCAGACCTGGTGGAGGCGCTCTACGGGATGCCTCACAACAACCAGGTAACACACCTGTCCATACCTGTCTACATCTGTCCACACCTGTCCACACCTGTCCACACCTGTCCATACCTGTCCACATATGTCCACACTTCTCAACACCTGTCCACACCTGTCCACATCTGTCCACACCTGTCCACACCTGTCCACACCTGTCCACAACTGTTCACACCTGTCCACACCTGTCCACACCTGTCCACACCTGTCCACACCTGTTGACACCTGTCCA
>NC_135875.1:17500-40000 GCF_031162955.1 Sander vitreus | reverse complement strand
TTAACTGATGAAAGGGAATCTTCTGAACATATCGTAGACCAACCCGTTCTCATTCCGAACTCGTAAAATAAGGACGTTTGGACAGTGGCTGTCAGCGTCTGTTGCAACGAAAAAGGCGTCTTTCAGCGTGTTTGTGTAACGCACCGGGGAGAGCAGCAGTTAGAGAGGATTTAGAGAGTAGTATGTAAGGAGGTTGGTTGGGGGGGGGGTGGATGGGTCAAACACAGGACTTTCACCAGGAGAGCAGGGTTCACGTCCCGCTTGTCATGCTTGCTGTAGTCACTTTCTTTCCTCCCCCATGTCACAGAACCGTACGCCCACCCACGACCTTTTCCTAAACATAACTGCGTCAAAAGGGACGGCAATAGTCCCGACCAAGCACGTTTACTTATAGCGCTAAAGGGACGTCAATAGTCCCGACCAAGAGTGTTTACTTACAGCGCTAAAGGGACGGCAATAGTCCCGACCAAGCACGTTTACTTTAGCTCTAAAGGGACGGCAATAGTCCCGACCAAGCACGTTTACTTATAGCGCTAAAGGGACGGCAATAGTCCCGACCAAGCACGCTTTACTTATAGCGCTAAAGGGACGGCAATAGTCCCGACCAAGCACGTTTACTTATAGCGCTAAAGGGACGGCAATAGTCCCGACCAAGCACGTTTACTTATAGCACTAAAGGGACATCAATAGTCCCGACCAAGCACGTTTACTTATAGCGCTAAAGGGACGTCAATAGTCCCGACCAAGCACGTTTACTTATAGCACTAAAGGGACGGCAATAGTCCCGACCAAGCACGTTTACTTTAGCGCTAAAGGAGACTTTTAGCGTCAATAAGAACAACAAAGGCACCTGACCAAGCGTCCATATTGTACGACATGGGTGTGAGAACGTGTTGACTGAACATATCGTATATATTGTTTAAACTCATTTTGAAGCACCATGATTTACACTGTAATTCATAAAATAAACATGACAATGTTAGAAAAAATGAATGAAAACTATAATTTTGGTTGGTTATTACATAATGCACCTTATTACATTTTCGTTACAAAAAAAGTGCGACCGCAGCATTTTGTAACAACTGCCGCGTTATGTGATAAGATAAGATAGACTTCATTAATCCCACACTGGGGAAATTCCTGTGCTACAGCAGCTCGAAAGAAACAAATCAGAATAACACAAATACACATTAAGTAGACAAAGGAGAAAATATACATGAAGTATAGGAAATATAATTAGTTATAATAGTAATAAAACAAACATATTTACACAATAATCACCCTTATATAAACAGACAGTATATAAACACATATACAGATGAATATGAATGACATACTGCACAGTTGGACAAGGAGTGATAAATAAATAAATATGGCTTCAGGTTTTACTACAAAATGCAGCAGATTATTACATAATGCTGGAGTTATAACATTTTTACATTTTATTAGATAATGTGTTGTTACAAGGCACTGTAGACTTGGTGAGATTCGGGGTGAAGTTTCAGCATTGTGGCATTTTTCATTTTGTGTTAGCATTCACACTGTAACTTGGGTTAGCATTCACACTTTGTCAAACAGCAAACATTGTAAACAAATGTCACATGTTTGACACAGTTGAAGGTTGAAGACTGAATTGAAACCGAAACTTTTTTTATGGAAGAGAAATCAACTGGTTTCTGACTGGTTTCTGACTGGTTTCTGTGTGGTTTCTGACTGGTATCTGACTGGTTTCTGACTGGTATCTGACTGGTTTCTGACTGGTGTCTGACTGGTTTCTGACTGGTTTCTGACTGGTATCTGACTGGTTTCTGACTGGTGTCTGACTGGTTTCTGACTGGTATCTGACTGGTTTCTGACTGGTATCTGACTGGTTTCTGACTGGTTTCTGACTGGTATCTGACTGGTATCTGACTGGTGTCTGACTGGTTTCTGACTGGTATCTGACTGGTTTCTGACTGGTGTCTGACTGGTTTCTGACTGGTTTCTGACTGGTATCTGACTGGTTTCTGACTGGTGTCTGACTGGTTTCTGACTGGTATCAGCCTGGTATCTGACTGGTATCTGACTGGTTTCTGACTGGTGTCTGCCTGGTGTCTGTCTAATGTCTGACTGGTTTCTGACTGGTTTCTGACTGGTTTTTGACTGGTATCAGCCTGGTGTCTGACTGGTTTCTGACTGGTGTCTGACTGGTGTCTGACTGGTTTTTGACTGGTATCAGCCTGGTGTCTGACTGGTTTCTGACTGGTGTCTGACTGGTGTCTGACTGGTTTTTGACTGGTATCAGCCTGGTGTCTGCCTGGTGTCTGACTGGTTTCTGACTGGTGTCTGACTGGTGTCTGACTGGTTTTTGACTGGTATCAGCCTGGTGTCTGACTGGTTTCTGACTGGTGTCTGACTGGGTTTTGACTGGTTTCTGACTCTTTCCTGTCTGTGTGTTGCAGTTGTTCCCTCCAGTCCGACCATGGCCGTGTCTAACTGTAACTCCTCTCACGGAGTTTTCTCTTTCTCGGCCGCCGTCAAACAAAAGAGCGCCTTCGCTCCCGTCGTCCGACCGCCCGCGTCCCCGCCTCCAAATTGCTCCGGAAACAACGCCAACGGGCTGCAAGGTAACACCCCCACCCACCTTCACATCCAACCCAGTCTCACGTGAAATGTTCACGTAATTTAATCTATTGATACGTGTATGCGGATACGTTTATCTCGGGGTTTTTTTTTTTTTTGTGATGGTCAGCTCATTTTTTAAACTAATGTATTTCAATGAGAAGCATCTTCCGTGATGACAGCACGTTTCTTTCTGCCAGTCGGACTGCAGCAGAGAAGCTGGATACAGCTTTGATATTATTGGTATTTTTAGCCCAATAACAGCTGTTTTAGCTTACCTTTCCATGACACGCAGGACAACAACGGGACAGTTGGGTTTAGGTAAAGAAGAACGGGACAGTTGGGTTTAGATAAAGAAGAACGGGACAGTTGGGTTTAGGTAAAGAAGAACGGGACAGTTGGGTTTAGGAAACGTGACACGCGGGACACGGTCCCCGGTCTCCTGGGTGAAAGTCCTGTGTTTGACCCATCCACCTCCCCAACCAAACTCCCTATGCGGATTCTTGGTCTTTCATACTACTCGCTACCATAGTCGCTCTTAATACTACGTCTTCTTCTCATTGACTTTACATTGGCATTGTTTTCCAAAGAAACGTGCTGTGATGATGAAAGATGCTTCCCATTGAAATACATTAGTTTAAAAAACGTGCTGACCACCACGAAAAAACAACGAGATAAATGTGTCCGTGTACAAGAATCAATAGATTAAATTGCGTGAACATCTCACGAACTGCCGTGAGACTGGGCTGTCACATCACACATTTACTATCAGAGTTTATATTTTAAATTTATATTGTGCAAATGTCCCTTTTCCTGCATCAGCTCCACTGTTAGAATTGAATTGAATGTTGGGAGTTTTAGTCAATTTTCCAGCATTTGAACAATAAACTGAAATGGTTTGAAAACAGCATCCTGACTACATTGACCTGACAGTCTGTGATTATCCATCAACAGTTCCTTTGACCTTAACTATTACACAAAATAATTCATAATTTCTGCTTTTATAACTCAAATTTTTGCTATAATTTCATATAAATGAGACTTACTGATCAGGAATACTAAAAATAAGTGTAAAACTAGTAGTAATAAGTTGACATTAGTGGCGTATATACTGTTAGAAAAGTCCGTAAAAATACGGGCTAATATTCTATGATTTTCTACGGATTGTGTCTCTGGAGTAATACGCACTAATGGTTTTTAGGGAGTGTCATAACAACTAAAATACTTTTTACTTTCACATTTACAATCAGACAAACAGTTTCTGACTCAAATACGATACAAGTTTATTAACAGTTACAGACAGTATTCTTAAAATAATGAACACTGATATGTACTACATATACATTATATTATGTAAATACACAATGTATATAAAAATAAACAACATACTCCCTGGCATTATTCAGAAACTGTTTTAAAGTGATAGGGGGAGTTCATTTTAAAACGTCTTTGTGTCGGTACGTTGGAGACTTTTTGTACTTCAATGTGGAGAGAAACTAAAGCAATGTTCAAAAAAACAATATAAAAATATTAGCCTGACAAGCCAGCTCCTCATTCAGATGTTGGGTCTGGATGAGGGCCGGGATCAACAGTTGTCTTTCAGATTCCCTCTGCACCAATAGGATAGCTCTCCAACCAATCAGAGCAACGCTAGTTGACAGATTACACTTTAAACTCTGAACACATCTTCCTTTTTAAGAATGACTTCAGGGCCGTTCTTTGTTCTTTTCTCAAAGAAAAGCTGAACTCCAAGTCTTCCAGAGTCGCGGCCAAAGCCGATTCCAAAGACCGCTGTTCACCAGCAGCAGCAGCCATAAGCCCCGCCCACCCACTATATACACAACGTGATTGGCCTGGCCAGAATTTGGTTTTTCCAGCTCGCAAGCCAACGGAGAGTTGCTAGACGACCCTGGCTGCAGATTACATCTGCTGCCGCTAGGGTGGTCTAGATTTCTAGGCTACAAAAATATGGTTTTCACAGATCATTTATTTAATGTCTACTTACATTACAGGGTTAGATACACTACATTATGTTCTATGGTGGATAAATAGTCCATATATGTAAATATGTATGTTTTATTTTTTGTTGTGACATATACAAATGTAGGAAATTGTAAACAATATGTTATATAGATATGTGATATAAATACTGTATTATTACACATCGGTTCTGCTTTTCTTTTAACACAGACACACACACACACACACAGACACACACACAAATACATACACACACACACACACGCAGACGGGGTGGGTAACCTGAGTACTGTTAGTATTGCATGCAGAGTGACAGGCCAATCCATGTTTTATTCACTACAACCCACAGATACATCCTCTAAACACACACACATTATATACACACACATTATACACACACACATCACACACACACACATTATACACACACATTATACACACACGCACACACTCTGGCAGTCAGTGTGATGTCAGTGTTTCTGACAGAGAGGTTTGTCGATTGTTAAATATTCATGCTGCTCTCCGCCTTCACCGAGGCAGAAAGGCCACTGAGTGTGTGTGTGTGTGTGTGTGTGTGTGTGTGTGTGTGTGTTGCACATGAATAAATAGAGTTTGAATGTTATTAATAGTTGCTGCTGCCAACTGAAAGTAACAGAATTTTTTTTTACAGAAAGTAAAAAAAAATGAAATCAGTATGAAGATAATTACACATATTTAGTTCATTTTGCACAAAGGAAGATCTAAATTACATAACCTACAAGTACCCGCCTTCTATTTTGGCATCACTTTTCTCGCTGTTTTTGTCACTTTTTTTGTTGTAATTGATGCTTGAACAAACCACTTTTTGGGGTGTTTTCTGGGAGCAGAAAGCTCACCTTAACAGTTGTTTGTCACTTTGTGTGTCTGCAGCAATGGCCGGCCTCGTCGTTCCGCCGATGTAAAAGATCTTCTCCTCCCCTCCCCCCATCCCCCTCCCCCTCAGCCGCGAGCACCAATCACCTCAGAGGGGGCAGGGCCTCAGGCAGCAGCTGACCAGTCAGGACGGAGTATCGAGCGTCTCCGTCACAGTAAAAAAGAAACAAAAGAAACTGACGGGATGGAGGCTCCGGTTTCTGACGATGAAAATAAAAAAAGGACTTTTCTGTAAATGTTCTCATGTTTAACTCTGTGTACAAACTGTGACATCATTTCCTCTACTTGTGATGTAATTTTTGGGGAACTTATCCAAACCTGAGCTGAAAATTGAGGACGTTAAACAACCGCGTTTTGAAAGTGGAGTTCCTCAGGGCTCAGTGTTTGGTCCCCTGTTGTTCCTCGTTAACGTCACACTGATTATTTTTATTGTTTTGACAGAATATGTTTTCACAGCTGATTGGTCCGCTGCGAAAGAGGTGAATACTGAACTCTAAGACAATATGCTTCTGTTGCATGACTAAAACTACTTTTGAACGTCCACATGTTCCACCAAAACCAGTTCCTTCCTGAGACTATTTAGCAGAGGCACCGTGGCTCCGTCCGGAGCTTAGCCCCGCCCACGGTGATTGTGATTGGTTTAAAGAAATGCCAATGAACCAGAGCACGTTTCTCTCCCATCCAGGAATGCTGTGATGGCTAGCCAGACCTTCCTCCGCAACTCTGTGGAGGAAGGTCTGGCGGTAACACCGTATTAAACATAATATCCAAGCAAAAAGTTATAAAATATATGAATTGATAAAAACTTTTCTTAGCGTTAATGACACAAATGACTTCAACTCAGCAAGTCGGCACCAAAATCTTTCCTGAGTTTCCGATTTGTTGTTCCAACTTCAGCAGGCATTCACACGCATTTTCCAACTTGCAAATTCGTTTTTCTGTTTTGTCTAACGTTTGGTCATGACGTTGGCTTAGCATCGCTAGCATTAGCCTTAGCCAACTCCTTCACCACTAACGGAACGAGCTGGAAAATCAAACTGTTCCCGAACCCCGTCGGGAGGAGGGCCACAATGTCATGGCCTCCAACACAACTCAGCAAAGATTGGTCTTGCTCGGGCTTCTGGACATTCGACAGCGTTGCCACAACGGACCGAATGGCTTCGCTCCCATCTTTCTCCGCCGCCATTAGGGAACTACAACTCAAACTAGCGCACGACCTCAACGTCATCGTTCTCAGCCACTCCCTCTGTTCGCTGATTGGACCGGTAAACCCAGACAGAGTACTGAAGGAAAATGAAAATTTTGCGGAAGTACGTAGGAGGGCGGAGCCAGGCTAGTTCACCTCTGCTGCTGTCAGCCAATCAGAGTCCAGAGGGTATTGTAAAAACTAGAATTTAGCAGATGAACGAGTTTCTAACAAAAACTCTGAATCATTTAGGGGTTATAAGTTTCAGTGACTTCTCACCTCTTAAAGCACGGATCTTTCTCCCGTTATTATCTTGTTTTTGATTTCATCATCACACTGTAAAAACAAATCCTGCATCCTGATAGGCTACTGTTACTCTCCGTCTTCTTGTTCAGCGTTGTCTTTTTTATTCTAGCTCCTCCTCCTCCTCCCTAAGCCCCGCCCGAGCACTTAAGCCCCGCCCACGCATCCAAGCCCCGCCCCTGTGTTTTCTCTGTGGGTTTTGTGATTTTTGGCTGAATATTTATACGTCACTGTGTTTGATCACGTCACCGAGCTCACCGAGGGAACTCTTTTTGTAACATATAGATTATAAATATGTATTTATATCTCAGATTGTTTTGTATAAATGGATGTTGAGTCATGTTGTTATTAAACCTGTGTGTGTATGTGGTGGTGCCACACTGAAAACAAACCATTGTTTTGTATCCAAAAAAATAAATAAAACTGAACGTTAATGTCTTCACAAATTTATTGCGCTGTCAATCAAAACTGACGTGTCCGGTCGGCTCCACTCGTTTTGTTTTGAATGTAAATCTCGTTGGATGATTGTCGGCTGTACTCGATGAATAAAGTCAGCAAGTCACTTCAGACTCTGTCACTTCTTTCACCTCAAACATTTCCTCATCAACACACAGAGTCACAATCAGGTCAAGGTCAATGGGCCTCAACGTCAAGGTCGTCTTTATTATTATCAACATACGGAGTCACAATCAGGTCAAGGTCAAGGTCGTCTTTGTTGTTATCCCAGAGGGTACAGACAGCAGCTAAGGCCGGCTACACACTGCCTGCGTGGCATGAGCGTGTCAGCTGCGTGGCATGTCCGTTTTTATTTGGGCTCCCATGTTAACAGGTTAGAGCGTGCACACTGCCTGCATCACACGCACGTCTCAGGCATGGCTTGAGCCGCGCCAAAAACGCGTGCATGCTAGAAATAGGACCAACGCCTATTTCTCACGCGACACACAAGTTTTTCCAGGCAACATAGAATAGGAAAAGATGTTTATATGTCATTTTGACACAAATACATTTAATAAATGACATGTTGATGTTTGAAAGTCTTGAGGTTTTGATATAAATGTAATTAAAGAAATAATAATATATTATTATCAATTATCAAATATTGCACCTGTCAATCCAGAAGGAAATATTCTGGAGCCTATTTTGCCGTCAATACTGTCGACGTTGTCTTTGCTGTAATCAGATCAGTATATATTTATGTTTATGTTTACCGCGTCAGACACCTTTCTGGTGTGCAAAGACATAGAAAACGCCACGCAACAGAAACGCCACGCTCACGCCACGCAGCCGACGAAAAAGTGACAGAGAGAGTTTGTAAAGAATGAAAAGCTGGAATATTTTAACCCTGTAAGGTGTTCAGGTCTGTGGGAATTACGCTGTTTATTATTTCTTCTAACTATAACTCACTGGCCTTGGCTCGTTTTCTGTGAAGGACATCAAAAATAACTTACTGCACATGGTACACCCCCCCTACACATAACTATTACCTATGAGGTGTTCGGGTCTATTGAACCCGCGTGTAATAATTGTGTAATAATTGTGTAATAATTGTAGGTGCTATGAAACTGTTGTCTTTCTGCACCTGCTATTCACACACACAGTTACAACATTGTTCCATTTCGAGCCCTTTCACCTGTTCTGATTCAGTTATAAGAAATAAGCTCCAATAATGATCAAACATCTTGTTTCTATTTTTTTACTTTTTTATAATTGAATTTCCTTGTTTTCTCTCAAAAAACCAAAAATGATCATATGATCATAAATGTGATCTCACAGAGGTAAATGGCACATATGAACCATAAATGATGTATATATCATTGGTAATTGAGCTAAAGTAAACCTCTGTTAAGTATGTTTACATACATTGTTATGGCTGTATTGATTTAAAAGCCTAATAATGTGGTGGGGCCACCAGACCGGGAACATTGGCTGTGTAACTAAAATATGAACACCACACAAGGGTTAAGAAGCAAGTCTTATGATATGCAGCAGCAGCAGCAGCAGCATGTGCAAAGACATAGAAAACGCCACGCAGCCGCCACGCAACAGAAACACCACACTCACACCACACAGCCAGTGTGAAGCCAACCTTACACATACAACCATTACAAAACAAGACAACAGCAATAACAATACAGTGAGGAGTAATCACTGAGAGCACGAACAGCAGCAGCAACAAATGAGTTGTTTAAGCTCTTAGTTCTGGGAAGGCTGTACAGACGGAGCAACTCAAATCACTGTGACAGAAGGTGATTATGATCTGCTAACGGTGACTCCGCCTTCTTAAAAACTCCCTTTAAACCCATTCCACACACGTCCACAATCCCCCGAAGTCAGTCTCATCCTTTGGCTCCGTAAACGGTACTAACTGACAAAGGTAAACGTAAGAAGTGTGTCCATGACCCAGTCCTTTTACAGTCCATGTCCCAGTCCTTTTACAGTCCATGTCCCTGTCCTTTTACAGTCCATGTCCCTGTCCTTTTACAGTCCATGTCCCAGTCCTTTTAGTGTCCATGTCCCAGTCCTTTTACAGTCCATGTCCCTGTCCTTTTACAGTCCATGTCCCAATCCTTTTACAGTCCATGTCCCAGTCCTTTTAGTGTCCATGTCCCAGTCCTTTTACAGTCCATGTCCCAGTCCTTTTAGTGTCCATGTCCCTGTCCTTTTACAGTCCATGTCCCTGTCCTTTTACAGTCCATGTCCCAATCCTTTTACAGTCCATGACCCAGTCCTTTTACAGTCCATGTCCCAGTCCTTTTAGTGTCCATGTCCCTGTCCTTTTACAGTCCATGTCCCAATCCTTTTACAGTCCATGTCCCAGTCCTTTTAGTGTCCATGTCCCAGTCCTTTTAGTGTCCATGTCCCAGTCCTTTTACAGTCCATGTCCCAATCCTTTTACAGTCCATGTCCCAATCCTTTTAGGGTTCCATGTCCCAGTCCTTTTAGGGTTCCATGTCCCAGTCCTTTTACAGTCCATGTCCCAATCCTTTTAGGGTTCCATGTCCCAGTCCTTTTAGGGTTCCATGTCCCAGTCCTTTTACAGTCCATGTCCCAGTCCTTTTACAGTCCATGTCCCTGTCCTTTTACAGTCCATGTCCCAATCCTTTTACAGTCCATGTCCCAATCCTTTTAGGGTTCCATGTCCCAGTCCTTTTAGGGTTCCATGTCCCAGTCCTTTTACAGTCCATGTCCCAATCCTTTTAGGGTTCCATGTCCCAGTCCTTTTAGGGTTCCATGTCCCAGTCCTTTTACAGTCCATGTCCCAATCCTTTTAGATTTCACGTCTCA
Source organism: Sander vitreus (assembly GCF_031162955.1). Lineage (NCBI taxonomy): Eukaryota > Metazoa > Chordata > Actinopteri > Perciformes > Percidae > Sander > Sander vitreus. Next base: position 29,733 of record NC_135875.1, on the reverse strand, counting down.
GTCCTTTTACAGTCCATGTCCCAGTCCTTTTACTGTCCATGTCCCAGTCCTTCTACAGTCCATGTCCCAGTCCTTTTACAGTCCATGACCCAGTCCTTTTAGGGTCCATGACCCAGTCCTTTTAGGATCCATGTCCCAGTCCTTTTACAGTCCATGTCCCAATCCTTTTAGGGTTCATGTCCCAGTCCTTTTACAGTCCATGTCCCAATCCTTTTAGGGTTCACGTCCCAGTCCTTTTACAGTCCATGTCACAGTCCTTTTACTGTCCATGTCCCAGTCCTTTTACAGTCCATGTCCCAGTCCTTTTACAGTCCATGACCCAGTCCTTTTAGGGTCCATGTCCCAATCCTTTTAGGGTTCATGTCCCAGTCCTTTTACGGATCCATGTCCCAGTCCTTTTACAGTCCATGTCCCAATCCTTTTAGGGTTCCATGTCCCAGTCCTTTTACAGTCCATGTCCCAGTCCTTTTTAGTGTCCATGTCCCAGTCCTTTTACAGTCCATGTCCCAGTCCTTTTTACAGTCCATGTCCCAGTCCTTTTACAGTCCATGTCCCAATCCTTTTAGGGTTCCATGTCCCAGTCCTTTTACAGTCCATGTCCCAATCCTTTTAGGGTTCCATGTCCCAGTCCTTTTACAGTCCATGTCCCAATCCTTTTTAGAGTTCCATGTCCCAGTCCTTTTACAGTCCATGTCCTAATCCTTTTAGATTTCACGTCCCAGTCCTTTTACAGTCCATGTCCCAGTCCTTTTAGGGTCCATGTCCCAGTCCTTCTACAGTCCATGTCCCAGTCCTTTTAGGGTCCATGTCCCAGTCCTTTTTAGGGTCCATGTCCCAGTCCTTTTAGAGTCCATGTCCCAGTCCTTTTACAGTCCATGTCCCAATCCTTTTACGGGTCCATGTCCCAGTCCTTTTACAGTCCATGTCCCAGTCCTTTTAGTGTCCATGTCCCAGTCCTTTTACAGTCCATGTCCCAGTCCTTTTACAGTCCATGTCCCAGTCCTTTTACAGTTCCATGTCCCAGTCCTTTTACAGTCCATGTCCCAGTCCTTTTACAGTCCATGTCCCAATCCTTTTAGGGTTCCATGTCCCAGTCCTTTTACAGTCCATGTCCCAGTCCTTTTAGTGTCCATGTCCCAGTCCTTTTACAGTCCATGTCCCTGTCCTTTTACAGTCCATGTCCCAATCCTTCTACAGTCCATGTCCCAGTCCTTTTAGGGTTCCATGTCCCAGTCCTTTTAGGGTTCCATGTCCCAGTCCTTTTAGGGTTCCATGTCCCAGTCCTTTTACAGTCCATGTCCCAATCCTTTTACAGTCCATGTCCCAGTCCTTTTACAGTCCATGTCCTAATCCTTTTAGATTTCACGTCTCAGTCCTTTTACAGTCCATGTCCCAATCCTTTTAGGGTCCATGTCCCAGTCCTTCTACAGTCCATGTCCCAGTCCTTTTACAGTCCATGACCCAGTCCTTTTAGGGTCCATGACCCAGTCCTTTTAGGATCCATGTCCCAGTCCTTTTACAGTCCATGTCCCAATCCTTTTAGGGTTCATGTCCCAGTCCTTTTACAGTCCATGTCCCAATCCTTTTAGGGTTCACGTCCCAGTCCTTTTACAGTCCATGTCACAGTCCTTTTACTGTCCATGTCCCAGTCCTTTTACAGTCCATGTCCCAGTCCTTTTACAGTCCATGACCCAGTCCTTTTAGGGTCCATGTCCCAATCCTTTTAGGGTTCATGTCCCAGTCCTTTTAGAGTCCATGACCCAGTCCTTTTAGGGTCCATGTCCCAGTCCTTTTAGAGTCCATGACCCAGTCCTTTTAGGGTCCATGTCCAAGTCCTTCTAGGGTTCATGACCTAGTCCTTTTAGGATCCATGACCCAGTCCTTTTAGGGTCCATGACCCAGTCCTTTTAGGGTCCATGACCCAGTCCTTTTATGGTTCATGTCCCAGTTATTGAAGGTTATAGATTCCTGTCTTTTCAGGGTCCAGAACCCAGAATATGAGGCAAGGCAGGTATATGTATGAAGCCCGTTTGAGACACATACACAGTTCAAAGTTATTAACAGAACACATTAAGAACATGATTATTGAAAGAATATAAAGAGCCAGTTTAACATTCAGCTGAGATGTGACATTATGTGTTTCTCTTATCGTTCATATTTCATATCTTCTCTGTTCTTTCATTATGTTTAAACGCGGTAATTAAAATGTGTTTTTCGTGCCGAAAGACAGAAAACAGAGAAAAGGATTAACAAACTTTCATTAAACTCCTCGTTTCTCTCAGCGGACACAAAAGCACAAACAGGATTTGATTAAGATGAATCTCTGATAACCTCAAACCTCATTGTTACGCACTTTTATTTCTTTCTCTTTGGGTTTTTATTTTCCGTCAGACAGACTCACAGAAACACTCAAAGAATGAACCGTTTATTTCATATTTGTTGATGGATATTGTTCTCTCACGTGCATTTACAGAATTGCAGCTCGTTAAGAAATGAAATGAGTGAGTTTACAAAGTCACATTGAATCCATACAAACTGTGAACATCCAGTAGATCAGGACACACAGTCAACCCATGTCAAATAATCTGCCATTAAGTTCATATTATATATAACTAATCTATTCATCTTTGCAGCTGTAGACTTTATGGAAGATTTTAGGTAAGAAAGAAGGAAGAAAGAAAGGAGGCAACGATGATAAGAAAAGGGAAGGAAGAAATGATGAAAGGAAGGAAATAGGAAAAGAAGGATAGAAGACGGAAGGATGTAAGGAAGAAGGATTTAGTTTAGTGTCACAGAGAAGTGAAGAAACTAGAAAATGTGCGTGTGTGTGTTTGTGTGTGTGTGTGTGTGTGTGTGTGTGTGTGTGTGTGTGTGTGTTGAGACCATAATAATCACAGTCTCTCTTCTTCTGTCGCAGGATATCATGTGATTCTGTTTCTGTATCCAGGCAAGCCTTTACACACACTCACTCACACACACACACACACACACACACACACACACACACACACACACACACACACACACACACACACACACACACACACACACACACACACACACACACACACACACACACACACACACACACACACACACACACACACACACACAGACACACACACCCACACACACACACAGACACACACACACGCACACACACACACAGACACACACACACACAGAGACACACACACACACACACACACACACACACACACAGACACACACACACACACACACACACACACACACACACACACACACACACACACTCTCTCTCAGAGATCAGGGTCTCCCTGAGGACCTGATTGAGAGCAGTGAGCTCCGGTTGCCGTGGTAGCAGCAGCTCCCCTCCTCCATCAACACTCGTTTTCCTTTTTTCACTCGTCTCCTTTGTTGTCCTCTCTCTCTCCGTCTCTCTCAAACACACTGAGAACCAGTTACCAGGATGGCAGATGAACAGGAACCAGTCTGGACTCTTTGTCTCCATGTTTCTGTGTCTGAGTGTCTGATGAGAACAACAGTCTCTGAAACTGGTCCAGTATTGAACCAGAACCAAGCTGTAATGTTACCCTACAGGACTAATGTTCAGCAGCAGTTAGTAACAAGCTGCAATGTTACCCTACAGGACTAATGTTCAGCAGCAGTTAGTAACAAGCTGTAATGTTACCCTACAGGACTAATGTTCAGCAGCAGTTAGTAACAAGCTGCAATGTTACCCTACAGGACTAATGTTCAGCAGCAGTTAGTAACAAGCTGCAATGTTACCCTACAGGACTAATGTTCAGCAGCAGTTAGTAACAAGCTGTAATGTTACCCTACAGGACTAATGTTCAGCAGCAGTTAGTAACAAGCTGCAATGTTACCCTACAGGACTAATGTTCAGCAGCAGTTAGTAACAAGCTGCAATGTTACCCTACAGGACTAATGTTCAGCAGCAGTTAGTAACAAGCTGTAATGTTACCCTACAGGACTAATGTCCAGCTCAGTCAGCGTCCACTAAAAGTTCAGTTGTTGCTGCTGACAGACTCAGATTATTATTCTAAGAGTCTGACAACATTATGGGATGGATCCCTACAGAGATAGACCTTTTAGTTAAAGAGTAAGATCCTTTTAGTTTAACAAGAAACAGCCCCGAAATCACCATCACCAAACCCACCCGACTCCGTGTATAGCGTGTATAGAGCCAGCATATCTCCACCAGACTCCATGTAAATAATCAGGACTTTTATCATCGTAAAACACACTTCATTCAAAGTGGACAGAAACTAAATCAAACTACCAAAAGCCGTCTTGGTTCACCCATTTACATGTGGAAATATGCTGGCTCTATACACGCTAAAAGTGCTGATTATTTACATGGAGTCTGGTGGAAATATGCTGGCTCTATACACGCTAAAAGTCCTGATTATTTACATGGAGTCTGGTGGAAATATGCTGGCTCTATACACGCTAAAAGTCCTGATTATTTATATGGAGTCTGGTGGAAATATGCTGGCTCTATACACACTAAAAGTCCTGATTATTTACATGGAGTCTGGTGGAAATATGCTGGCCGTTCATTTTAACATGTAAAACAGTTTACTATTTAAATTAGATTCTTGGTGAGTTAGATGACCATATTTTATTGCTATGCTGATGGCTGACAGGTTGCACGTTGTGATTGATCATTAACAGATTTACAGTTTAAACTGTTTAAACTGTTTCTGTTTATGTTAGAGACAGATGGTGGATGTTCAGCAACATGCTGATGCAGGAAACACACAGTCTGGTGTGTGTGAGTGTGTGTGTGTGTGTGTGTGTGTGTGTGTGTGTGTGAGTGTGTGTGTGTGTGTGTGTGTGTGTGTGTGGTGTGTGTGTGTGTATGTGTGTGTGTGTGTGTGTGTGTGTGTGTGTGTGTGTGTGAGTGTGTGTGTGTGTGTGTTTTTCAACATTTCTCTCCATTACATCTTTCATTGATAATGTGTATATTATTTTGTATTATTTCTATATGTGTAAACCAATGAAAACAACACATAAAGAACGATTCAGTATGTGTGTGGTATGTGTGTGTGTGTGTGTGTGTGTGTGTGTGTGTGTGTGTGTGTGTGTGTGTGGTGTATGTGTGTGTGTGTGTGTGTGTGTGTGTGTGTGTGTGTGTGTGAGTGTGTGTGTGTGTGTGTTTTTCAACATTTCTCTCCATTACATCTTTCATTGATAATGTGTATATTATTTTGTATTATTTCTATATGTGTAAACCAATGAAAACAACACATAAAGAACGATTCAGTAGACACATCTGGAGATGCCTGCTTTCCACCAGACAGGACTCAGAGGCCAACCTGTCATCTGGAAAGAGAAATTGGACAATTTTGTATCTATTTTCAAAGTTTCTGTCACTATTGTTAGATGTGTGTAAAGGTAACCAAAGCTGTCAGATACATATAACATTTAGAGTAAAAATGGTTCTCCAGAAATGTCATTCTTCACCTTGGAAAAGAGTCCATTCAGGACTCAGTAGATTAGATCAGAGACTGCTCTCCCTGTGCAATCTGCTCCATATGGAACAGTCCAACCCCCCATCTATAAGTCCACTTGGGTTCTCCCACTTCCTGTTTGACAGTTTACTAGTTACTTTAGTTACTCCGCTACATTCATCTGTTCCAGCTTTAGTTACTAGTTACTTTAGTTACTCCGCTACATTCATCTGTTCCAGCTTTAGTTACTAGGCACAAAGTTCAGTTCAATCAAAGAATCAACCTTTTTGGAGAACAACCCACGTCAACATGTAACGGAGCGAGGCCCGTAACGTTAACGGGGCGACTGTGTCCTGCAACAACGCCAACAACTAGCTCGCACACTTATTTAAAGTGTGCAAGTCATTAAGAGTGCTTTAAATAAGACACGCAGGCGAGTTATTAAAATGCTTGTGGGAAGGTCCACAGTGTTCCTGGTACCGTCCACAGTGTTCCTGGTACTGCCCACAGTGTGCCTGGTACTGCCCACAGTGTTCCTGGTACTGGCCACAGTGTTCCTGGTACCGTCCACAGTGTTCCTGGTACCGTCCACAGTGTTCCTGGTACCGTCCACAGTGTTCCTGGTACTGCCCACAGTGTTCCTGGTACCGTCCACAGTGTTCCTGGTACCGTCCACAGTGTTCCTGGTACTGCCCACAGTGTGCCTGGTACTGCCCACAGTGTTCCTGGTACCGTCCACAGTGTTCCTGGTACTGCCCACAGTGTTCCTGGTACCGTCCACAGTGTTCCTGGTACTGGCCACAGTGTGCCTGTTACTGGCCACAGTGTTCCTGGTACTGGCCACAGTGTTCCTGGTACCGTCCACAGTGTTCCTGGTACCGTCCACAGTGTTCCTGGTACTGCCCACAGTGTGCCTGTTACTGGCCACAGTGTGCCTGTTACCGTTCACAGGGTGCCTGTTACCGTTCACAGGGTGCCTGGTACCGGCCACAGTGTGCCTGGTACTGTCCACAGGGTGCCTGGTACTGTCCACAGTGTGCCTGGTACTGTCCACAGGGTGCCTGGTACTGTCCACAGTGTGCCTGGTACTGTCCACAGGGTGCCTGTTACCGGCCACAGTGTGCCTGGTACTGTCCACAGGGTGCCTGGTACTGTCCACAGTGTGCCTGGTACTGGCCACAGTGTTCCTGGTACCGCCCACAATGTTTGTTTACGCAAACCTGGCCAATAAATCTGATTCTGATTCAGATTTAAAGTGTGCGTGCGAGTCAGAAAGCGCACGCACACTTTAAAAGATAATAATCGTCCATGTCACTTCCAGGGCTCTGCATTTGTGTCACTGAAAGGTACATTTTGTAACCCCCCCCCCAACCATCTTTTCCAAAAACCTAACTGTCCCGTTCTTGTGCTGCATGTCAGTTAAACGTACGTCCCGACCCAGAGCGTCAAAAAGAGACGCCAAGAGTCCCGACCAAGCGTCTAAATCAGACGCTAAAGGAGACTTTTAGCGTCAATAACAAACGCTAAAGTCACCTGACCAAGCGTTGCTTTGTGACGCGACGAAGAAACACATTTTCTTCTTTTCTGTCTAACGTTGTCGTCATTAGGAAGTTATGTTTGTGACTAAATGAAATCACGGAGCCTCATTGCAGCTTTACAGACTTGTGTCTGTGTGGTCGCAGCTCGTTCTCGCAGACTGATTCTCTCCATTACCACTGATCAATACTCCATCTATTGATCCATCTGTGTCTGTGTGTGTGTGTGTGTGTGTGTGTGTGTGTGTGTGTGTGTGTGTGTGTGTCTAGGTATCAGTCCGGCTCGTTAACCTCGTTAGCGATCTGATTGGATCGTTGCGACTCACCTGACCCTCCTTAACGAGCACAGACACAACTTTAAAATGTTCTGCAGTTTCCAGAGTTTTCCTCCGACTAGTTTAACTTTTTCTGTTTATTTCTCCCGTCTTCAAAAACTAAACACACACTTTAACAGACTTAAACAGCTCAAAGTTTTACTAAAGTGATAAACTAATTAAAGGAATATCATCTGAGTATTTCTCGCTGTGATGTTTGCTATAGTACAAATATTAAAGGGTAACTTCACATTAAATCTACTTCTTTGAGTAAGTAAACTACATGTAGAGTCTAAAGATCAGAACAACAGATGTAACTTTGGAGGAATTCCTCCCGTCTAGCAGTGAAATAGTATTTTGCATTCAAACGAATAGTGCCTCGCTTTTTCAAATGCGTATTGCAACTACGGTAGCCGTACAGTAGCTCCTTTCTGCTTTTTAGGCGAGGAGGATTCCTTCTCCTGTGACTCAGCATGAGTCTGATCCTCTATTATGAACTAAAGGGCAGTGACAAGCTGCTCTCACTGATCTCCTTCTCTGGTTCAGCTGGTTTCAGTCACGTGACGCTGGCTCTGAACCAACACGCGTTGTGGATTAGCTAGACAGGTAGGCTAGTGCTCTATGTCCCTCTCAGAGATTATAGTTTTTCAAAATGGAAACTTTCAGTACACGATCCATTCTGCGCATGTGCAAGATGATAATCCTGTTTTAAGACTTCTCTTAATACATCCATGGGATTTACGAAACTGCACGATCTGTCGTAGTTGTAGCGGTCTGCCATTAGCCTCATGGATGTATTAAGAGAATAGTTAGCCTCCACCGGGAAGCTAAGGCTAGTTTAGCTAACAGCTAATTCTGCTAAACGCTAGCTGACAGCTTGATTCAGTCTAAAATAACGTTAAGTCAAACTAAACACTGGGTAAAGCCGGCTACAGCTCAATTAAGACGTTACAGTAATAACTATAAAGACAAGTATTGATTGGTTGTATTTTAAATGAGCACAAGTAGAACTGACGTAACAGCTGTTAGATATTTTAACAGTTATTTTCAGGTTTAAGGGTCTTTTACATCCTGTCTCAGCTAGTTAGCCGAATTAGCTGTTAGATAAACTAACGTTAGCTTCCCATTGGAGGCTAATGGCAGACCGCTACAACTACGACCGGAAGCGTGGAACAGATCGTGCAGTGTCGTAAATCCTCGTACAACAGGATTATCATCTGCACATGAGCAGAACATCTTGTGCATTTGCAGAAACGATCGTGCAGGCAGCACGGATCACGTACCGACAGAAGCCTCCTTGGACTCGCCCGTCCAATGTTAATACAGATGAGAAATGCTTAGCTTACGAGGATAAGTCAGATCATTGGCAGAGGTCATTTTACACCAATGAGGACATATTTATGAATGAAGACACTGATTTTAGCTAATAAAATACTTAAAACACTACACAGTGTACCTTTTAAATCCAGTGGGGCTGAAGCAAATTGTTGGTCTTTGGTGTTTTTGCCCCCGTCGTCTCCTCCCAGGGTTACGGTTAGCTGCCTGGAAGGTGCCTTCGGAGGCAAAAAACACCGTCGAGCCAAATTGTTCGTAGCTTCGTTCATAACGATAAAGTAATCCCGTATCAAGGGAACCTGACCGATACATCCTTATAGAGAGGACTGTCATTACTTGGTCAGGTTGAGGACAGGAGTGTAGGAGTCATTACTTGGTCAGGTTGAGGACAGAAGTGTAGGAACGATCATTCATGTAGCTTTTAAAGTCACTTTTCGCAGCGTTTTCCCCTAAGCCCCTTTATTTTAATAACAACATGACATCATGACTTCGTGTAAACGTACACGCCCACTTTATTAACCCTTGTGTTGTCTTCCATTCGACCATGTACTTGTCCTGAAAATCAACATTTTTTCTGACATTTTCATCTCTTTAATGAATGAATGACTTTAATGTCATTGCATTTACGTACAATGAGATTGTAGAGCTACTCTAATAAGGTGCATCATTATAAAACATACAGTATATATGTAAAACTCATTTCACGACACATTCATTGCACGCACACACATACACAGACACACACACACACACACACGTACCGAATACATCTCACCCATCATTCATACCAAACCCTCTCTCGTTTTTCCTACAAACACATCCAAACCATAATACAAAAACATGAGAACACAACTTGCCCACTCTCACACTAAGTGGATAATAAATATCCTAATGTGATGAAGTGCTGAGTAACTGTGAAAACTGCATCATTAAAAAAGTTTAGCTTCATAATTTAAGACTGTTGTTGCTTTGGGAAAGAAGCTATTCCTAAATCTACAAGTCCTTGTTTTCAGACATCTGTAACGTCTCCCTGAGGCCAGGAGTTCAAACAGTGGGTGACCAGGGTGACAACAGTCTTTGGGGTCTTAAGTTGGCAATGTCCTCTAGTGAGAAGAGGGCGACCAACGATCTTCTGTGCTGTGTTGATCACTCTCTGTCTTTGTGTTTTGTCTGCTGCAGAGCATCCAGCGTACCACACAGTCACACAGTCCACCAGGATGCTCTCTATGGAGGAACGGTAGAAGAGCCCCAACAGCTTCTCACACAGGTCGTTTTGTTTTAAGAAGTCTGAGGAAATCCAGGCGCTGTTGTGCCTTCTTTACTACTGCCGTGGTTTTATCCGTCCATGTGAGTCGGTCCGAGATGAGGGTTCAGGAATTTAAAGTTGTGACCCCTCTCTACAGGGTACCCGTTGATGGACAGAGGGAGGTGGTCGACACGGCACTTCCTGAATCAACACTTTTGTGTCTTTTTGGACGTTTTACACTTCTTTTCACTACCATGTATGAACACCACTAACACCAACTTATTCCCAGTTTTTAGTTACTCATTTTTGGAATTCATGGTCAATAAAAAAAACTAATTTACAGGAAATTACACCTAATCCTTGAGTTAAAAAAGCAGAAATTATGAATTATTTAGACTCATATTAAAGGACGGTATATGTCAACATTCAATCTGGTTTTGAAACTTTTTATTTTTTTGAAATGAAAGTAGAGATTCTATCTTTTGTTGTACTTGCGAAGCGTGATGTATGGAATCATCCAAACTAGGTCCCATATTTCATATAGACATTTAGGGACCCGAAGACAACACAAGGGTAAAGCCAGGTGGCGTGTTATCTGGACGCATTTTGAGCTGTCTGCGTGTATGTCTACGCTGTATACAGCGGACGTAAACATACACGCCACGTGGCGCATTATCGCGAGAAGAAAGCTACGGTTGAGTTTAGGAAACGTGACACGCGGGACCCGACCCCCGGTCTCCTGGTGAAAGTCCTGTGTTTGACCCATCCTCCCCCCCGACCAGCCTCCCTACGCAGATTTTCTCCCTTTCATACTACTCGCTACGGCATCAATTCACACGCAGTCACAAGGTAATGTTAGTCAATGGAGGCCAAACGGCGTTGATAACCACGCTAAAAAGAGAGTATGTCTGCGTCTTGATAACACGCCAATAATTGGCATGTCATACATACTCCACTTCATGACATCAGTCTGTTTTAATAATGTTCCTGATGACTTTAATTCAACCCTCTAAACCAGGAGTCTTCAACGTGTTTTAAGCCAAGGACCCCCTAACAGGAAGAGAGACGGAGCAGGGAGCCCTACTACATATATTGTATAACATGTTGTATTTTAAACTGGGCCTACAATAACTTGTAGGGCGGACTAAAGCCTTTATATACGTACCTTTGTTGCATAGAACACTAAGCTATTAAAATAGTAGTTTGAATGATTTTATGAATCCTGTTTTAATGTTAAATGTGTCACAGTGAAGCCTCAGGATGAACGTGTCCGTGGATGGCCTTAGTGACTACCTTACCTATAGGCCAGTTTGCTTATAATATGTTTTTTAGGACATTTCTAATTCTTGAAAAAAAACTTAAAAAACGTAACCATAATGTGCACTGACTCTGAGGACCCCCTAGGGGTCACGGACCCCCTGTTGAAGATCCCTGCTCTAAACCATCCATCCATCCATCCATCCATCTTCATCCGCTTATCCGGGGTCGGGTCGCGGGGGTAGCAGCTCCAGCAGGGGACCCCAAACTTCCCTTTCCCGGGCCACATTAACCAGCTCCGACTGGGGGATCCCGAGGCGTTCCCAGGCCAGGTTAGAGATATAATCCCTCCACCTAGTCCTGGGTCTCCCCCGAGGCCTCCTCCCAGCTGGACGTGCCTGGAACACCTCCCTAGGGAGGCGCCCAGGGGGCATCCTTACCAGATGCCCGAACCACCTCAACTGGCTCCTTTCGACGCAAAGGAGCAGCGGCTCTACTCCGAGCTCCTCACGGATAACTGAGCTTCTCACCCTATCTCTAAGGGAGACGCCAGCTACCCTCCTGAGGAAACCCATTTCGGCCGCTTGTACCCTGGATCTTGTTCTTTCGGTCATGACCCAGCCTTCATGACCATAGGTGAGGGTAGGAACAAAAACTGACCGGTAGATTGAGAGCTTTGCCTTCTGGCTCAGCTCTCTTTCGTCACAACGGTGCGATAAATTGAATGTAATACCGCACCTGCTGTGCCGATTCTCCGACCAATCTCCCCGCTCCATTGTCCCCTCACTCGCGAACAAGACCCCAAGGTACTTGAACTCCTTCACTTGGGGTAAGGACTCATTCCCTACCTGGAGAAGGCACTCCATCGGTTTCCTGCTGAGAACCATGGCCTCCGATTTAGAGGTGCTGATCCTCATCCCAGCCGCTTCACACTCGGCTGCGAACCGATCCAGTGAGTGCTGAAGGTCACAGGCCGATGATGCCATCAGGACCACATCATCTGCAAAAGCAGCGATGAGATCCCCAGCCCACCGAACTGCAACCCCTCTCCACCCCGACTACGCCTCGATATCCTGTCCATAAATAC
>NC_135875.1:10000-12500 GCF_031162955.1 Sander vitreus | reverse complement strand
AAAGTATTACACAAAATACTACTCACACACACACACACACACACACACACAGACACACACACACACACAGACACACACAGACACACACACACACTCTCACTCACATATACTAACACACACACACACACACACACACACACTGACAACGTTGAATCATCAGTGAGTGGGATGAGCTTGTTATAAAGGTCTTGTTATTAAATTAATCTTTTCATTACTTTTCACCCTCTAAGCTTCTGTAGCCCCCTCCCCAAAACACACACACACACACACACACACACACACACACACACACACACACACACACAGACACACACAGTTCACCAAGACCAGTGTGTGAATGCAGGTATTTTAAACGCTTTAAACTATAAGTAGTCGATAGTGTCCTTCCCACCACGGTTTGCCCTGTTTCCTGTCTGCCAGGCTGATGTTTCTCAGTTCGTCGTCTGTACTATGGGATGTCCTGAGACCCAGTACTTTGGGACCAAGTCAGTACCACAATTCTGAAAACATGAAAGCACTTGTGTTTCTATAGTACCATAGGGGGCAGTACACACCTGCTGGGGTTGAGAGGGGGAAAGACCAGAGCAGGGGGAATGAGAGGGGGGAACACCAGAGCAGGGGGAATGAGGGGGGGAACACTAGAGCAGGGGGGAATGAGGGGGGGAAACACCAGAGCAGGGGGAATGAGAGGGGGAAACACTAGAGCAGGGGGAATGAGGGGGGGGACACCAGAGCAGTTTGGAATGATAAGGGGGGAACACCAGAGCAGGGGGAATGACAGGGGGGAACACCAGAGCAGGGGGAATGAGAGGGGGGGACACCAGAGCAGGGGGAATGAGGGGGGGGGAACACCAGAGCAGGGGGAATGAGGGGGAACACCAGAGCAGGGGGAATGAGAGGAGGGGGACACCAGAGCTCTGCTTGTTGAGCAACGTTTCCAATAAGTCACTAAAGTTCCAGAATACTTTTCTTGCCTTGTTTTATTTTTGATATCGATGCGTGTTTCGCAGCGTTATGGTTCTATCTGTGGTACCTTTTTGTTGCCTTGTTCTGCTCTTGTTTCTTGCTCTGTTTCAGTGTTTTTCACACATTATTTCCTCATGTGTTTAATTAGTGTGTGTTGGGACAGGGCTGTAATTGAGGTTCCCGTCCAGTAAACTCAAAGTGAAACTAAAGAGCTCTGCAGATGTTTGCAGTAAACGGCAGATTGGATGATATTTCCTTCTATAATGCGAGCTGTCAGACAGTCTGCTGTCCATACCTGCAGGTCATTTGTCATGGAGTGAATCACGGCTCAGATCTCTCCCGGCGGTAATATCTCTGTCACTCAGCGCCCCCCCCCCTCATCTCTGGCAGATTATCGGAGGAGAGGAGGTGACAGCCTATCAGAGCGCCTCCTCTCAGCGCCGCGATAACTCGCTGCTTATAATGTTCAGAAGATGATAAGGAATAATAGTCTCTGTGTTTCCGCCGTGGTCGGAGAGGACTCTCGGCGCCGACATCCATCACCGGCCGACTGCCGGCTGGAACAACTTTTACACCACGAAAAATAATAACTGAGCTGCAGAAACAATCATCAGATAGACGAGCCAACGGAGAGGAGAGGTGGTTATTATGAGATTAAAATCCTCCGACATCCACGCGCTATCTGATGGGAGAACTGATCCACTCGGGAAGTTCTGCCCAAACTCTTAAAGTTCTGCAAGTTTGAGAGCATTAAAAACATGTTGAGACATTAAACCTTAGAAATGTGTAAAAATTTCATAAAACATGCCGCTACATTGACTTCACTCAGCAGTTCAGTTCAGTTTTATTCATATAGTACGTTTAACAACAACCATAGTTGACCAAGGTGCTTAACAAGCTCCAAAATATCTAATAACTAATATACACAAACAATACACAATATACAATACAAAATAACCAACAGTTGAAAAAGGTCAAGGTGTCAAAGCTCAACTGGAATTGAAAGCCAACGAATAGTAGTTGGTCTTAAGAGAGGACTCGAACGTTTCAACAGTCCGAGATGTTCTTATATGATATAACAGGTAGAATATTCCAGAGGTTTGGATCAGCCAATGAAAAGGCTCGCTCACATTTATTTATTCACCTGGATCTGGGCACATGGAGGAGCATCTGATTGGACGACCTCAGTGCTCTGACAGGTGTGTGGACATGTAAAAGCTCTGATAAATAAGAAGGCGACAACACATTTAAGATCTTAAAAACAAGCAATACAGTTTTCAAGTCAACCCTGAAGCAGACAGGAAGCCAGCGGAGCGAGGCCAACACCGGTGAAACGTGGTCACAAAACACTTAATAATATATATATATATATATATAAAATCTAATAATATTAATGTATACTTCATTAATCCTGCAAGAGGAAATTAAAATGTTTTTACTCTATTATTATACACATTACACACATGCTCAGTACCTGTACATGCTCAGTACCTACATGCTCAGTACCTGTACATGCTCAGTACCTACATGCTCA
>NC_135875.1:5000-7500 GCF_031162955.1 Sander vitreus | reverse complement strand
AAGACCAGTATGCACCTGAACACACCTCCCTGTAAGACCAGCATGCACCTGAACACACCTCCCTGTAAGACCAGAATGTACCTGAACACACCTCCCTGTAAGACCAGTATACACCTGAACACACCTCCCTGTAAGACCAGCCATGGGCCACAGATGGGAGCAGATTCATTTGTTATTTAAACGACGTGGGCGCTGGACGGGACACTGACAACTGGGTCGGTCTTAAACTAGCAGAGAGACTTGGGTCGGGGTTTGAGCTGTGCTGGGTGCAGGATAGGATCCAGAGACGACTAGTTAAGATTAGAAAAAAAGATCTTGGTTTGGATTCTAACAGTCCTGGGATCCTGGGTGAAAGTCTTGTGTTGATCCAGCAGAATGTGGAGGCCAAACGCTGTGTTTAAATACATCATCCAGCTCATTATGTCTCATTCAGGCTCAATATTCAGACCAATCAAAGTGTGTAAATGATGCATTAGACCCGCCTTCAACATATTAGTGAATGTATTCTAATAAATCTGTTTGTGTGTGTGTGTGTGTGTGCGTGTGTGTGTGTGTGTGTGTGTGTGTGTGTGTGTGTGTGTGTGTGTGTGTGTGTGTGTGTGTGACGTGATGCACTCTGACAGGACTCTAAAACACGAGGGGAATTCACTTCCTCGTTAATAATGAATCCCCTGATGGTTAATAGTTAATATCTGAGCAGATATATTTAATATTACATGATGACAGCGAGATGTGCCGTCCAATGAGATCACATCAACAGGATCAGTTTTGCTTATTTGTTTCACAAAACATAAAATGTAAACAAATGAAAACATACAAAATCAAAACATACGTACATTTTAATTGTGAGTGTGCAAAAGATTCTTAAAACATGTAAAAAAAGAGAAATATATGCAGAGAAACAAAGAAATACAGTATGTACAGTCTCTAAGAGTTTCTTCTTTTCCTCCAAATCACATAACAGGACATTCTCTAAATCAACTTCAGACTAAATGAAGCAGAGCAATCTATTACATCTACATTTTCATTCTACAAAATAACTCCTCGAAAGAAAGAGTACGTTTCTAGAAAAGCATTTCCTGCAGTAAATGCTGAAAACATTACATTAAAATGTATTGTCATTGTGCAAAGTACAATTGAAGTTGATAACATTGTGATTTAAATGTGGCGGTATGGCTGTGTTCAGGAGTCCTCTGACCTTTCATGAGCACCATGAAAGAGCAGAGAGTCAGAGGACAGCAGCATTAGGGGACGCTCTCACAGTTTAGGACCGGGAGAGCTAACTATCCCCCATATGAACAGAGCAGCAACGATGACATAGACGCCTACGCCACGTTAAACACGACAAGGTGGAGCTGGGGAGGAGGTGGGGAGCAGAGAAGCAAGCAGCAAGCAGTTAGGAGCAAACTGAATCAGCTTTAAGTAGGGCGCCCTGTTTGAGCGTAGCCATTAAGCAGCGAGGGGAGTTGACCAGCTGATGCGCTGATGCAGATCAGCTGGAGCAGATCAGCTGATGAGACAGTGTTGATTGGCCAATGCGTTAGCAGTGTCTTAACTACTTGGCCTGCCAGAACTGACGCTGACGCTCAATTATTGATTACTAGTTACTGTCATTTGAGAGTAATTAGTTATTTTACAATATTACTGTCTCTGAATTGTAATGCTTTACACTACTTTTGAGTTACTTTCACCAAAATAACAGCGGAGGTTTGGCAGGTAGCTTGTGAATCTTAGCACGGGACCAACCATGTCTCCTCTTTATCCACTATATACATCATCATTTACACATATTATTTTATTATTAATCTGAATCTGCAAAGTAACTAAAGCTATGAAATAAATAAAGTAAATCGTACAATTCTGGTTCTGGTTCTGACCACGGGAACACTGACGTGACCCAGATGTCCCTAGCCTACCGTCTCTGGTTCTGGTTCTGACCACGGGAACACTGACGTGACCCAGATGTCCCTAGCCTACCGTCTCTGGTTCTGGTTCTGGTTCTGACCACGGGAACACTGAGTGACCCAGATGTCCCTTCCTGTAGGTTTTTTTTCCTGAGGGATTACTAATGCGTGATATTACTGCGTTACAGCAAAGATGAAAACATTACTGTAACTGTCACTCTGCACGTAAGAATAGTTTAAAAAGTGTGAATGCTTTTATTTAGTATTAATCTCATTGAAATGTTAAATAATACCAATAATGTCTGAAACTAAAATAGAATATGTGAAGGTTCTCTGAAGATGAAAGAGGAAGAAAAGTGCCGAGTGTTTGAGAAGTGAACTTTGAGTCTCTGTAGAGTCTGAAAACTAACTTGCAAACTGAATCAAACTGAATCTCGCAGCTGATTGGATGGAAATGAATTCCCTCTCCGATATTACCGAGAAACAGACGCTGGAAACACGACCACAAATCAAATACCCATCAGCCCCTCTGCCTGCACCCGGTCCGTAGATATACATATGATTTGTTTCCATTTACATGGGCCACATCGGGTTAT
>NC_135875.1:0-2500 GCF_031162955.1 Sander vitreus | reverse complement strand
TTTGTGTGTGTGTGTGTGTGTGTGTGTGTGTGTGTGTGTGTGAACACTCTAGTGCTGTCGATCCAAAGTCACCTGTGTACAATCATTGGTTACCGTGGCAAGCCTCCATATACACTCAGGATGATTGTTTCCTGAACACATCCTGGTACTTACAGTTCAAACGATGCAGAGCTCTGATTGGTCAGAGGGAGCCGTCACAGCAGGAACACGCCGTATTCCAACCAGCCAAGCTGGGCTCCAAGAGGCCCGTAATATATGATATCTCCCTGTAAACACTGTTTAAATGGTAACTGCCGTTTTTTGGCTAAATTAAGAAGAAGCTGAGTATTAAGCCGCATTAAAACCATGTGAAAAGCCCTAAAAGCTGTGTAATAAGATGCGTAATAAGCTGTGTAATAAGATGCGTAATAAGCTGTGTAATAAGCTGTGTAATAAGTGCGATACAACATGGTTTCATCAGCCCCATGAATGATGTAATCCTTATTTATGAGTCGGCAGTTTGCCCGTTGGTGGAGATAAAGTTTCGGGGGTAGTTTCAGGACTCGCTGCCTTGCTCCTGGGCTGCTCAGTAACGGCAGGAATAACTTGCTTTTGTGATGGATGGCGGTCGCTATGGCGACAGAGAGGCGAATATGGAGACGTAACGAGACAATGAGATTCCTCCTGGAGAGATTCATCACTCAGCGTTTCCTCCGGTCCTCAGAGAGATATAAAAACACATCTTTCTGATAGATGGCCTCATATTAACCTTACACACACACACACACACACACAGACACACACAGACACACACACACACACACAGACACAGACACACACACAGACACACAGACACACACACACACACACAGACACACCCACACACACACACGGAGAGACACGGATCTCTCCGGCTAAACTAAAGGTGGAGGAATCTCTTTCTACATCAACAGCGGCTGGTGCAACGACGTGACAGTGATCCAGCAGCACTGTTCTCCTGACCTGGAATATTTCGTCATAAACTGTAAGCCTTTTTATTCACCCCATGAGTTTTAGTCATTCATTCTGGTCGGTGTTTACATCCCGCCGCAGGCCAACGTGCAGGTCGCACAGCGCATGCTCGCCGACCAGATACTGTGCGTGGAGCAGACCAACCCGGACTCCCTAGTTATTGTCCTTGGAGACTTTAATAAAGGGAACCTCACTCATGAACTCCCTAAATATAGACAGCATATTAAATGCCCGACCAGAGAGGAGAACATTCTGGATCACTGTTACACCACAGTCAGGGATGCTTATCACGCCGTCGCCCCGTGCTGCACTGGGACTATCTGACCACGTCATGGTTCACCTGATCCCCGCCTACAGGCAGAAACTAAAGCTCTGCAAACCTGTAGTGAGGACATCAAGGAAGTGGACCAGTGAGGCTGTGGAGGATCTCTAGTCGTGTTTGGACTCCACTGACTGGGATGTGTTCAGGACTGCTACCAACAGTCTGGATGAGTACACAGAGGCTGTGACGTCATACATCAGCTTCTGTGAGGACTGCTGTGTTCCATCAAGCACCAGGGTGAGTTTCAACAATGACAAACCCTGGTTCACAGCCAAACTCAGAAGGTTAAGGCTGACTAAGGAAGACGCGTTCAGGAGTGGGGACAAAGACAGATTTAAAGAGTCGAAGTACAAGTTTAGCAAGGCAGTGAAGGAGGCTAAACGACGGTACTCTGACAAGCTCCAACGCCAGTTCTCAGCGAACGACTCTGCGACTGTCTGGAAAGGACTTAGGCAGATCACCACCTATAAGCCTAAAACCCCCCCACTCCTTCAATGACCGACGCCTAGCCAACGACGAACGAGTTCTACTGTCGATTTGAAAGACAAAAGGACAGTCCTGACACCATCCCCCACGACACCTCCCTACAGCTACAGCCACTGTGCATCACCTCCACCTCCCCCACATCAACAGGGTCCTGGGCCTCCCCACCAATGTCCTCCATAAAGGTCCCCCCCTCCACCCCCCCACCCACCTCAGTGACGACTCTCTCCATCAATGAGGAAGACGTCAACAGACTCTTTAGGAGTCAGAACCCCAGGAAAGCTGCTGGACCGGATGCTGTCTCCCCATCCAGCTTGAAGCACTGCACTGACCAGCTGTCTCCAGTGTTCACAGACATTTTTAACACCTCACTGGAGACATGCCACGTGCCAGCCTGTTTCAAGACCTCAACAATCATCCCTGTTCCCAAGAAGCCAAGGACCACAGGACTTAATGACTTCAGACCCGTCGCCCTGACCTCTGTGGTTATGAAGTCCTTTGAGCGCCTTGTGCTTTCTCACCTCAAAGCCATCACTGACCCCCTCCTGGACCCCCTGCAGTTTGCTTACAGAGCCAATAGGTCTGTAGACGATGCAGTCAGCCTGGCCCTCCACCACATCCTCCGGCACCTGGACTCCGCAGGAACCTACGCCAGGATCCTGTTTGTGGACTTCAAACACCTACGCCTTTAACACCATCATCCCC
>NC_135874.1:29741750-29781750 GCF_031162955.1 Sander vitreus | reverse complement strand
CTGTAGTTCTATACCTGTAGTTCTATAGCTGTAGTTCTATAGCTGTAGTTCTATACCTGTAGTTCTATAGCTGTAGTTCTATACTTGTAGTTCTATACCTGTAGTTCTATAGCTGTAGTTCTATAGCTGTAGTTCTATAGCTGTAGTTCTATAGCTGTAGTTCTATACCTGTAGTTCTATACTTGTAGTTCTATAGCTGTAGTTCTATAGCTGTAGTTCTATACCTGTAGTTCTATAGCTGTAGTTCTATACCTGTAGTTCTATAGCTGTAGTTCTATACTTGTAGTTCTATAGCTGTAGTTCTATAGCTGTAGTTCTATAGCTGTAGTTCTATAGCTGTAGTTCTATACCTGTAGTTCTATACCTGTAGTTCTATACCTGTAGTTCTCTGCCGAGCCAGCAGGCTGCACTGTTAGCTCCATGTCAGGCTCTGGTCAACAGGATCTGCTCATCCTGAAATTTGGTATTTGGATCCCAGTAGCGGCGCTGCCCCTACAGACCTAGATATAGGTCAGAATGATGCTGGAACCAACCACTGATGGGGGGTTAACCCTGGTGATGTCTCCCCGTCTACCATGAAAATCACTTTTGTTGAGCCTATCTCAATGTTTTAGTTTGTTTAGTTTTGGTCACTTTTTCTGCTGTTTGGGGTTTTTGAGGCTTTGTTTCATCTTTTTTGTTGCGTTTCCCAACGTTTTTAATTTTTTTTTTTTTTTTACATTGTTTTTTTACATTTCCGGCGCTTATTTCGACATCCCATATTTCCTGTATGTTTGTAATTTTTTTTCAAACGGGGTCAAATTTGACCTGAAAACAACATGAGGGTTCAGAGAGGACAGACTCCACGATGCAGTTTGTCTGTTTATAAAAACCCTGAAGTCAACGGAGCTTGTGCAGCTTTAGGAAGAGCGACAGAAGTTGTGATTTTAGTAAACTAAACACACGGACAGATCTGTCTGAGAGATGATTTGATATTCTGCTCCGCGTGTCTCTGCAGGCGCTCGCCACCAATCCTGCTGATGTATGGAGGCTCACAGCCGCCCGCTCTGCTGCAGAGACTTCATACATCACCTCTCCTCATACTCACACACTCACACGTTCACACACTCACACACTCACACACTCACACGTTCACACGCTCACACACTCACTCACACACTCACACGCTCACACACTCACACGTTCACACGCTCACACGCTCACACGTTCACACGCTCACACGTTCACACGTTCACACACTCACACGTTCACACACACGCTCACACGCTCACACACTCACTCACACGCTCACACGCTCACACACTCACACGCCCACACGCTCACACGCTCACACGCTCACACGCTCACACACTCACACGCTCACACACTCACACACTCACACGCTCACTCACACGCTCACACACTCACACACACACACTCACTCACTCACACGCTCACACGCTCACACACTCACACACCCACACGCTCACACGCTCACACACTCACACGCTCACACGCTCACACACTCACACACTCACACATCCACACACTCACACGCTCACACACTCACACATCCACACACTCACACGCTCACACACTCACACATCCACACACTCACACGCTCACACATCCACACGCTCACACGCTCACACGCTCAAACATCCACACACTCACACATCCACACACTCACACGCTCACACATCCACACGCTCACACGCTCACACATCCACACGCTCACACGCTCACACGCTCACACACCCACACACTCACACATCCACACACTCACACACTCACACATCCACACGCTCACACACTCACACACTCACACATCCACACGCTCACACACTCACACGCTCACACGCTCACACGCTCACACATCCACACACTCACACACTCACACACTCACACGCTCACACGCTCACACATCCACACACTCACACATCCACACACTCACACACTCACACATCCACACACTCACACGCTCACACACTCACACATCCACACACTCACACATCCACACACTCACACATCCACACACACACTCACACATTCACACGCTCACACACTCACACGCTCACACACTCACACACATTCACACGCTCACACACTCACACACTCACACACACACACACATTCACACACTCACACATTCACACGCTCACACATTCACACGCTCACACACACTCACACATTCACACGCTCACTCACACACTCACACACACTCACACATTCACACGCTCACACACTCACACACACACTCACTCACACGCTCACTCACACACTCACTCGTTCACTCACTCACACACTCACTCACACGCTCACACACTCACGCTCACTCGCACACTCACTCACTCACACACTCACTCACACACTCGTTCACTCACACACTCACTCACACACTCACACATTCACACATTCACACACTCACACACTCACTCACACACTCACTCACACACTCACACACTCACAAGCTCACACACTCATTCACACACTCACTCGCTCACTCACACGCTCACACACTCACGCTCTCACACACTCACACACTCACTCGTTCACTCACACGTTCACACACTCACACGTTCACACACTCACACGTTCACACACTCACTCACACCTTCACACACTCACACGTTCACATGTTGACATACTCACACACTCACTCACACGTTCACACACTCACTCACACGTTCACATGTTGACACACCCACACAGACACACACACACACACACTCACACCCTCACACCCTCACACATCACGCTCAGCTCTGTTAAAGTGTTTAGCCTCTCCACTCATCAACTGGGAATCATTGTCTCCCAGCTTCATTAGAAAGAGAAGATAAAGAGTGTACAGATATTTAAAGGCTTTCCTAATTATATTATATATAATAATATTATATCACAGACACTCCATGTGAAAGGACCAGGAAGTGAACATCAACAACAGGAAAAGCTTTTGTACTAATAAAGTTATTGATAATCAGCTTTAGGATGCTCTGAGTTAGCAGGTCAAAGGTCAACAATACGCTCACCCACACACCGTGTTATCGTGTCGGCCGCTGTCCATTTCCTAAGCTTCTGACTACTTGAGCACCCACGGAGGAAAACAGAAATCGGCGCTTGTAGCCTTCGGTGTAAAAAGTCTCCTGTGCGGGCCGCTACATGGCAGCATAACGTCTGCAGAGAGGGGTTCCAACACTAGCATCCTTTATAATCAGAGAAACTGGAGACACCGGACAGAGAGCAGCATAACGTCTGCAGAGAGGGGTTCCAACACTAGCATCCTTTATAATCAGAGAAACTGGAGACACCGGACAGAGAGCAGCATAACGTCTGCAGAGAGGGGTTCCAACACTAGCATCCTTTATAATCAGAGAAACTGGAGACAGGTTTTTGATGGTCAATGGCGCGATCACTTTCCACTGCTTCAAGATAGCAATACACCCAGAATGCACCTGAACACACCTCCCTGTAACACCAGAATGCACCTGAACACACCTCCCTGTAAGACCAGCAGAATGCACCTGAACACACCTCCCTGTAACACCAGAATGCACCTGAACACACCTCCCTGTAAGACTAGCACGCCCATGGGACACAGATGGGAGCAGGTGCATTTGCTGTTTAAACAATGTGGGTGCTGGACGGGAAATTGACAACTGTGTTGGCCTTCGCGCTGCGCTGGGTGCGAGATAGGACCCTAAGAGTGTAAGTCCGTCAGCTAAGGAGAAATGAAGCCTCAGGTGTCAAACTTGAGGAGAAAGTAAAGGTGTTTTGTGCGAGTGGTCCCAGACTTTGATCACCTTTAAACAGCAGCAGCTGTTGTCAGAGAGAAATGGGAGAGTCATCCACGCAGCAGAACTCTCCATCTGATCTCTGTTCAACACTCTCTGATCACTTTGTTCTCTTCTCTACTTTAAGACCTTAAAGACATATCATCTGGTTCTTAAATAGCTCTGATTTCTGCATTTAATCCAGAACAAACATTTAAAGCCAAGACTCCATCTTTCCCTGGCGTTAGCATGTAGCTACATGTAGCCGTGGCTGTCTGCAGCAGATGACCAGCTCGCTGTGACAACACACGGAGCCGAGAGCAGAACAACCTGTTGAAATCTGCTGATGTCATGATCTGAAGATTTGGACACGTTGATCATGAACTTCTGGCCTGCTGAGTCACTGTACTTCCTCTTCAGATCAGGCGCCGTGCAGACTAACACGCTACAATAACAGCACTTACAAATGGTGCAATCTTTTTTTAATAATTATTTTTATTATTTCCATCAAGAAGTAATACATATACCAGCATATGGTATAATTACATACTTACCACTCCTACTAGTAACAGTATTCCTCTACTCCACAGGATCTTAAACCACACTCATGCATGCTCATACTCTTACAAACACACCTCCCCAACCATACACTCTCCATGCTTCCACTCATCCACATATACCATTCATCCACATATACCATTCATCCACATTCATCCACATATACCATTCATCCACATATACCATTCATCCACATATACCATTCACCCAAATATACCATTCATCCACATATACAATTCATCCACATATACCATTCATCCACATATACCATTCATCCACATATACCATTCATCCACATATACCATTCATCCATATATACCATTCATCCACATATACCATTCATCCATATCTACCATTCATCCACATATACCATTCATCCACATATACAATTCATCCACATATACCATTCACCCATATCTACCTTTCTGCCACATATACCATTCATCCACATTCATCCATATATACCATTTATCCACATTCACCCAACATATACAATTCATCCACATACCATTCATCCATTCATCCATATATACCATTCATCCATCCCCCAAACATATACCATTTATCACATTCACATATACAATTCATCCATATACCATTTATCCACATTCACCACATATACATCATCCATATACCATTTATCCACATTCACCCACATATACAATTCATCCACATATACCATTCATCCACATTCATCCATATATACCATTCATCCACATTCACCCAACATATACCATTTATCCACATTCACCCACATATACAATTCATCCACATATACCATTCATCCACATTCATCCATATATACCATTCATCCACATATACCATTTATCCACATTCAACCACATATACCATTCATCCATACATACCATTCAGCCACATATACTATTCATCCACATTCATCCATACATACCATTCAGCCACATATACCATTTATCCACATTCAACCACATATACCATTCACATTTTTGACACACAAAACCACCCACCAACCCACACACACACACACACTCACACTCTCACACATCACGCTCAGCTCTGTTAAAGTGTTTAGCCTCTCCACTCATCAACTGGGAATCATTGTCTCCCAGCTTCATTAGAAAGAGAAGATAAAGAGTGTACAGATATTTAAAGGCTTTCCTAATTATATTATATATAATAATATTATATCACAGACACTCCATGTGAAAGGACCAGGAAGTGAACATCAACAACAGGAAAAGCTTTTGTACTAACAAAGTTATTGATAATCAGCTTTAGGATGCTCTGAGTTAGCAGGTCAAAGGTCAACAATACGCTCACCCACACACCGTGTTATCGTGTCGGCCGCTGTCCATTTCCTAAGCTTCTGACTACTTGAGCACCCACGGAGGAAAACAGAAATCGGCGCTTGTAGCCTTCGGTGTAAAAAGTCTCCTGTGCGGGCCGCTACATGGCAGCATAACGTCTGCAGAGAGGGGTTCCAACACTAGCATCCTTTATAATCAGAGAAACTGGAGACACCAGGCAGACAGCAGCATAACGTCTGTAGAGAGGGGTTCCAACACTAGCATCCTTTATAATCAGAGAAACTGGAGACACCGGACAGAGAGCAGCATAACATCTGCAGAGAGGGGTTCCAACACTAGCATCCTTTATAATCAGAGAAACTGGAGACACCGGACAGAGAGCAGCATAACGTCTGCAGAGAGGGGTTCCAACACTAGCATCCTCTATAATCAGAGAAACTGGAGACACCAGACAGACAGCAGCATAACGTCTGCAGAGAGGGGTTCCAACACTAGCATCCTTTATAATCAGAGAAACTGGAGACAGTTTTTTGATGGTCAATGGCGAGATCACTTTCCACTGCTTCAAGATAGCAATACACCCAGAATGCACCTGAACACACCTCCCTGTAACACCAGAATGCACCTGAAAACACCTCCCTGTAAGACTAGCACGCCCATGGGACACAGATGGGAGCAGGTGCATTTGCTGTTTAAACAATGTGGGTGCTGGACGGGAAATTGACAACTGTGTTGGCCTTCGCGCTGCGCTGGGTGCGAGATAGGACCCTAAGAGTGTAAGCTAAGGAGAAATGAAGCCTCAGGTGTCAAACTTGAGGAGAAAGTAAAGGTGTTTTGTGCGAGTGGTCCCAGACTTTGATCACCTTTAAACAGCAGCAGCTGTTGTCAGAGAGAAGAGGGAGAGTCATCCACGCAGCAGAACTCTCCATCTGATCTCTGTTCAACATTTCAACACTCTCTGATCACTTTGTTCTCTTCTCTACTTTAAGACCTTAAAGACATATCATCTGCTTCTTAAATAGCTCTGATTTCTGCATTTAATCCAGAACAAACATTTAAAGCCAAGACTCCATCTTTCCCTGGCGTTAGCATGTAGCTACATGTAGCCGTGGCTGTCTGCAGCAGATGACCAGCTCGCTGTGACAACACACGGAGCCGAGAGCAGAACAACCTGTTGAAATCTGCTGATGTCATGATCTGAAGATTTGGACACGTTGATCATGAACTTCTGGTCTGCTGAGTCACTGTACTTCCTCTTCAGATCAGGCGCCGTGCAGACTAACACGCTACAATAACAGCACTTACAAATGGTGCAATCTTTTTTTAATAATTATTTTTATTATTTCCATCAAGAAGTAATACATATACCAGCATATGGTATAATTACATACTTACCACTCCTACTAGTAACAGTATTCCTCTACTCCACAGGATCTTAAACCACACTCATGCATGCTCATACTCTTACAAACACACCTCCCCAACCATACACTCTCCATGCTTCCACTCATCCACATATACCATTCATCCACATATACCATTCATCCACATATACCATTCACCCAAATATACCATTCATCCACATATACAATTCATCCACATATACCATTCATCCATATCTACCATTCATCCACATATACCATTCATCCATATCTACCATTCATCCACATATACCATTCATCCATATATACCATTCATCCACATATACCATTCATCCATATCTACCATTCATCCACATATACCATTCATCCACATATACCATTCACCCATATCTACCTTTCTGCCACATATACCATTCATCCACATTCATCCATATATACCATTTATCCACATTCACCCAACATATACCATTTATCCATACATACCATTCAGCCACATATACCATTTATCCACATTCATCCATACATACCATTCAGCCACATTCATCCATACATACCATTCAGCCACATATACCATTTATCCACATTCAACCACATATACCATTCACATTTTTGACACACAAAACCACCCACCAACCCACCCACTCACCCACACACACACACTCACACCCTCACACCCTCACATCACGCTCAGCTCTGTTAAAGTGTTTAGCCTCTCCACTCATCAACTGGGAATCATTGTCTCCCAGCTTCATTAGAAAGAGAAGATTAAGAGTGTACAGATATTTAAAGGCTTTCCTAATTATATTATATATAATAATATTATATCACAGACACTCCATGTGAAAGGACCAGGAAGTGAACATCAACAACAGGAAAAGCTTTTGTACTAACAAAGTTATTGATAATCAGCTTTAGGATGCTCTGAGTTAGCAGGTCAAAGGTCAACAATACGCTCACCCACACACCGTGTTATCGTGTCGGCCGCTGTCCATTTCCTAAGCTTCTGACTACTTGAGCACCCACGGAGGAAAAACAGAAATCGGCGCTTGTAGCCTTCGGTGTAAAAAGTCTCCTGTGCGGGCCGCTACATGGCAGCATAACGTCTGCAGAGAGGGGTTCCAACACTAGCATCCTTTATAATCAGAGAAACTGGAGACACCAGGCAGACAGCAGCATAACGTCTGTAGAGGGGTTTCCAACACTAGCATCCTTTATAATCAGAGAAACTGGAGACACCGGACAGAGAGCAGCATAACATCTGCAGAGAGGGGTTCCAACACTAGCATCCTTTATAATCAGAGAAACTGGAGACACCGGACAGAGAGCAGCATAACGTCTGCAGAGAGGGGTTCCAACACTAGCATCCTCTATAATCAGAGAAACTGGAGACACCAGACAGACAGCAGCATAACGTCTGCAGAGAGGGGTTCCAACACTAGCATCCTTTATAATCAGAGAAACTGGAGACAGTTTTTGATGGTCAATGGCGAAATCACTTTCCACTGCTTCAAGATAGCAATACACCCAGAATGCACCTGAACACACCTCCCTGTAACACCAGAATGCACCTGAAAACACCTCCCTGTAAGACTAGCACGCCCATGGGACACAGATGGGAGCAGGTGCATTTGCTGTTTAAACAATGTGGGTGCTGGATGGGAAATTGACAACTGTGTTGGCCTTCGCGCTGCGCTGGGTGCGAGATAGGACCCTAAGAGTGTAAGTCCGTCAGCTAAGGAGAAATGAAGCCTCAGGTGTCAAACTTGAGGAGAAAGTAAAGGTGTTTTGTGCGAGTGGTCCCAGACTTTGATCACCTTTAAACAGCAGCAGCTGTTGTCAGAGAGAAATGGGAGAGTCATCCACGCAGCAGAACTCTCCATCTGATCTCTGTTCAACACTCTCTGATCACTTTGTTCTCTTCTCTACTTTAAGACCTTAAAGACATATCATCTGGTTCTTAAATAGCTCTGATTTCTGCATTTAATCCAGAACAAACATTTAAAGCCAAGACTCCATCTTTCCCTGGCGTTAGCATGTAGCTACATGTAGCCGTGGCTGTCTGCAGCAGATGACCAGCTCGCTGTGACAACACACGGAGCCGAGAGCAGAACAACCTGTTGAAATCTGCTGATGTCATGATCTGAAGATTTGGACACGTTGATCATGAACTTCTGGTCTGCTGAGTCACTGTACTTCCTCTTCAGATCAGGCGCCGTGCAGACTAACACGCTACAATAACAGCACTTACAAATGGTGCAATCTTTTTTTAATAATTATTTTTATTATTTCCATCAAGAAGTAATACATATACCAGCATATGGTATAATTACATACTTACCACTCCTACTAGTAACAGTATTCCTCTACTCCACAGGATCTTAAACCACACTCATGCATGCTCATACTCTTACAAACACACCTCCCCAACCATACACTCTCCATGCTTCCACTCATCCACATATACCATTCATCCACATATACCATTCATCCACATTCATCCACATATACCATTTATCCACATATACCATTCATCCACATTCATCCATATATACCATTCATCCACATTCACCCAACATATACCATTTATCCACATTCACCCACATATACAATTCATCCACATATACCATTCATCCACATTCATCCATACATACCATTCAGCCACATATACCATTTATCCACATTCAACCACATATACCATTCACATTTTTGACACACAAAACCACCCACCAACCCACACACACACACACACTCACACTCTCACACATCACGCTCAGCTCTGTTAAAGTGTTTAGCCTCTCCACTCATCAACTGGGAATCATTGTCTCCCAGCTTCATTAGAAAGAGAAGATAAAGAGTGTACAGATATTTAAAGGCTTTCCTAATTATATTATATATAATAATATTATATCACAGACACTCCATGTGAAAGGACCAGGAAGTGAACATCAACAACAGGAAAAGCTTTTGTACTAATAAAGTTATTGATAATCAGCTTTAGGATGCTCTGAGTTAGCAGGTCAAAGGTCAACAATACGCTCACCCACACGACATCGTGTCGGCCGCTGTCCATTTCCTAAGTTTCTGACTACTTGAGCACCCACGGAGGAAAACAGAAATCGGCGCTTGTAGCCTTCGGTGTAAAAAGTCTCCTGTGCGGGCCGCTACATGGCAGCATAACGTCTGCAGAGAGGGGTTCCAACACTAGCATCCTTTATAATCAGAGAAACTGGAGACACCAGGCAGACAGCAGCATAACGTCTGCAGAGAGGGGTTCCAACACTAGCATCCTTTATAATCAGAGAAACTGGAGACACCGGACAGAGAGCAGCATAACGTCTGCAGAGAGGGGTTCCAACACTTGCATCCTCTATAATCAGAGAAACTGGAGACACCGGACAGAGAGCAGCATAACATCTGCAGAGAGGGGTTCCAACACTAGCATCCTTTATAATCAGAGAAACTGGAGACACCGGACAGAGAGCAGCATAACGTCTGCAGAGAGGGGTTCCAACACTAGCATCCTCTATAATCAGAGAAACTGGAGACACCAGACAGACAGCAGCATAACGTCTGCAGAGAGGGGTTCCAACACTAGCATCCTTTATAATCAGAGAAACTGGAGACACCGGACAGAGAGCAGCATAACGTCTGCAGAGAGGGGTTCCAACACTTGCATCCTCTATAATCAGAGAAACTGGAGACACCGGACAGAGAGCAGCATAACATCTGCAGAGAGGGGTTCCAACACTAGCATCCTTTATAATCAGAGAAACTGGAGACACCGGACAGAGAGCAGCATAACGTCTGCAGAGAGGGGTTCCAACACTAGCATCCTCTATAATCAGAGAAACTGGAGACACCAGACAGACAGCAGCATAACGTCTGCAGAGAGGGGTTCCAACACTAGCATCCTTTATAATCAGAGAAACTGGAGACAGTTTTTGATGGTCAATGGCGAAATCACTTTCCACTGCTTCAAGATAGCAATACACCCAGAATGCACCTGAACACACCTCCCTGTAAGACCAGCAGAATGCACCTGAACCCACCTCCCTGTAACACCAGAATGCACCTGAACACACCTCCCTGTAAGACCAGCAGAATGCACCTGAACACACCTCCCTGTAAGACTAGCACGCCCATGGGACTCAGATGGGAGCAGGTGCATTTGCTGTTTAAACAATGTGGGTGCTGGATGGGAAATTGACAACTGTGTTGGCCTTCGCGCTGCGCTGGGTGCGAGATAGGACCCTAAGAGTGTAAGTCCGTCAGCTAAGGAGAAATGAAGCCTCAGGTGTCAAACTTGAGGAGAAAGTAAAGGTGTTTTGTGCGAGTGGTCCCAGACTTTGATCACCTTTAAACAGCAGCAGCTGTTGTCAGAGAGAAATGGGAGAGTCATCCACGCAGCAGAACTCTCCATCTGATCTCTGTTCAACATTTCAACACTCTCTGATCTAAAGATTTGGACATGTTTCACATGAACTTCAGACACGCAGAGTCACTGTACTTCCTCTTTAGATCAGCTGCCGTGCAAACTAACCCTTTATAATAACAGCACATATACTGTACAAATATTATGGTGCAAATCCTCCATCATAACTGCAATGCTCCAAGGTCCAAACACGCCTGGCTTTTAAAGGGAATGGGAGATGATCTCTGATTGGTTGATTGCATGTTACGCCCAAAACACACCTCTGATTAATGAAGACACTAAGTACAACCCTTTAGAACCATGACCCCGGCACACGGACCGTGTTTTTCCACCAGCAAACTAGCAAAAGAGGATTTAGACACGCCCTAAACACACCTGCACCAGGCGCTTCACGCCGTGGGCTCAGATCGTTAAAATAGAGCCCAAAGAATATACACTCACCTAAAGGATTATTAGGAACACCTGTTAAATTTGTCATTAATTATCTAATCAACCAATCACATGGCAGCTGCTTCAATGCATTTAGGGGTGTGGTACTGGTCAGGACAATCTCCTGAAATCCAAACTGAATGTCAGAATGGGACAGAAGGGTGATCTAAGCAGCTTTGAGCGTGGCGTGGTTGTTGGTGCGAGACGGGCTGGTCTGAGTATTTCAC
This sequence comes from Sander vitreus, assembly GCF_031162955.1. Taxonomy (NCBI): domain Eukaryota; kingdom Metazoa; phylum Chordata; class Actinopteri; order Perciformes; family Percidae; genus Sander; species Sander vitreus. The sequence goes on along the minus strand of NC_135874.1, from coordinate 29,769,687 downwards.
AGTCTGCTCAGTTACTGGGATTTTCAACAACCATTTCTAGGGTTTACAAAGAATAGTCTGAAAAAGGAAAATCATCCAGTATGCAGCAGTCCTGTTCATGCTAGAGGTCAGAGGAGAATGGGCCGACTGATTCCAGCTGATAGAAGATCAACTTTGACTCAAATAACTCGTTACAACCGAGGTATGCAGCAAAGCATTTGTGAAGCCACAACACGGAAGGCCTACACCAGCAGAAGACCCCACCGGGTACCACTCATCTCCACTAAAAATAGGAAGATGAGGCTACAATTTGCACAAGCGCACCAAAATTGGACAGTTGAAGACTGGAAAAATGTTGCCTGGTCTGATGAGTCTCGATTTCTGTTGAGACATTCAGATAGTAGAGTCAGAAGTTGGTGTAAACAGAATGAGAACATGGATCACTGTGCAGGCTGGTGGTGATGGTGTGGGGGATGCTATCCTATCAATACCAAGCGGGTAAGCGAGCATCCTGACAGCGTAGCTCCTATGGGGAGATTCTGATGCTACCAAGCAATCACCTCCCGTTAGCATCCCGTTAGCATCCCATTGACTGCCATTCATTCTGACGTCACTTTGACAGAGAATACCTTTACATCTGAAGCGTTTAAAGACTCTATGTGTCCGTTGTTTATTTCTAAAGAAACACGACAATGTATAAAAGGCTCCATTACCTTGTAGCTCACGTTATGGCTCCGTAGCAGACGTTTTTATAACAATAGGCTAACGATTGGGTCATAACCACGAGACTTCCTGTCTCATAGTAGAGGAGTTACCGTATAGTACAGGAGAAGCTCTCAGGCAGTTTGGACTTCCATTAGCTGTTTAAGTGTAATGACTAATGTTAACTATCATTTTAGTGATCAATAATGAGCCTGTGTCTATGTTATCTCCTTACATATACCTACGCTCTCCGTCTCTGCTAGATTGGGAATGATTGAGATTTCTCTTGGCACAGCTACCAGAAGACTTCCAACTTTCAGACAGGTTGCTCACGTCACATTTACGTCTACCAACCTGATAAACGGCCGTCTGACAGTCTGGCGAGGTCGGTGACTCGAGTCTGTTCAGTGTGTTCCGTGCCGTTGTCAGTCCGAGGGGCCGTCGGCCTTCATTTTGGCTGATTTGACATGTTGGATCGGAGGGCGGGCACTGCCGGCAGTCGGACTCAATGAGCCATCTGATTGGTGGAGAGCTAACCAGGAAACGGGGAGCAGGATGAGCGTGACTAGAGTCTCTCAGAATCTGATGAAGATCTTTCAATCTGACCTTTGTTGATCTGAAATGAAGACAGATTCAGCAGCTGCACGGCCTGTTTCTCTCTTCACATGTTTCCAGAAACACGTTACAGTGAACTATTTTAGTACAATATGAGATCGTATTCTGAACGAAGACGCCATGATGGTCGGGGAGAAGCCAGACCCACGTGACGCGTTCGTCCAATCAGCTGCCTGTTTTAATTTTTTGGGCGACAATCCAGATTAGCACCGCCTGCTGTTATGGAGACGTATTACGTCTCGTGCACGCGCAGAACGTACACTCAAGTCGGCATCTCTTCGGAGTGTTCTGAGGAACTTTTTGGACCTCGGGGAGCCGACTGATCAGTCCGACTGACTTTACTGCTGACGGTCGGCCATCTGGTTGGTGTGTCAGAGCCTTAAGTCCCTCAGCTAAGGAGAAATGAAGCCTCAGGTGTCAAACTTGAGGAGAAAGTAAAGGTGTTTTGTGCGAGTGGTCCCAGACTTTGATCACCTTTAAACAGCAGCAGCTGTTGTCAGAGAGAAGAGGGAGAGTCATCCACGCAGCAGAACTCTCCATCTGATCTCTGTTCAACATTTCAACACTCTCTGATCACTTTGTTCTCTTCTCTACTTTAAGACCTTAAAGACATATCATCTGGTTCTTAAATAGCTCTGATTTCTGCATTTAATCCAGAAAGAGAGAAGATTATAAACTGACTAACGGAGCTTTTATTAAAGGATCTTTGTGGAGGTTTACAAGATAATAATAAAAGATATTAAAATGAAGAGCACGTTACATTGATCCACTCAATGTGGAAGTTACAGTCTTCAAACTAAAGTTACAGACACTATATTATCTGTCTTTCCATATTGAAGATGATTCACTGACAAAATCTAAGTTTTAAAGGAGTTTACAGGATTCAGAACATAACGTTTAAATGTTCTTAAAGAGACTAAAACGGACCAAACAGCTGAGCTGGGAGAGCAACCGAAACTAAGATTCAGAATCTGGTTTTTAAACTGCTTTTTATGATTCATGATCAGGATTTTAAACAGCTTGTTCTCAACACATACATACAGTGCTCAGCATAAGTTTACACCCCCACGCTAAAGTTGACTAAAAAAAGGAATAAAAATCATCTTAACGCCTTAATTAAAAAAATGAGGAAGAATCCAATCTTTAAGGACACCAATTATCTTGGTGAATGAATAATATCATCACATACCCTTCATGGGGGGGTATGGTGAAGGGTATGTGATGATGTGGGGGTATGGTGAAGGGTATGTGATGATGTGGGGGTATGGTGAAGGGTATGTGATGATGGGGGGTATGGTGAAGGGTATGTGATGATGTGGGGGTATGGTGAAGGGTATGTGATGATGTGGGGGTATGGTGAAGGGTATGTGATGATGGGGGGTATGGTGAAGGGTATGTGATGATGTGGGGGTATGGTGAAGGGTATGTGATGATGTGGGGGTATGGTGAAGGGTATGTGATGATGGGGGGTATGGTGAAGGGTATGTGATGATGGGGGGGGGGGGGGGCAAGGGAACTTTATCAGGATCATAGTATCCTGGATCCATGAAATAACTGGCCTTTCAAAATAAAAGCCTGCCTGCCTCTATGGGAATCTAACATAGGGGTGTACTGACTTATGCCTCCTGTATTTTAAGGAAGAACATTTTTTTATTCATGATACATTATTCATTCACAAAGATAATTGGTGTCCTTAAAGGTCGGATTTTTCCTCATTTTTTTAATTAAGGCATTAAGATCAATTTCCTAAAGATGTTTTTTATTCTTCTTTTTAGTCAACTTTAGCATGGGTTCATAAACTTGTGCAAGCCATATGGATGAAGTAAGAAAGCCAGAACAACAAAGTGTATGGTATGATTTAGCTGTTTTCAGAATTCAGCGAGGCTTCAGATGTGCGATGTCATGACTGCCCTGATAACATCTTTGGCTTTCTTCCTCATTTTTACAGCGTGTGGGTAAGATGAGGGCTGTCCAGCCTCTTCTCCTTTCTATAAAAACCTGCCTATGGTTCTGCAAACTGCACAAACTCAAGACACCAGGACCCTCCCTGCACCTGCACTTTGTTCACACTTGACTTTAATCTGTGGAAGCAGATTAGTAACTGCAGTTTGTTTCTGTTGCAGACTGAAGAGACAGACACAAAGGTGAGACACTTTTAAACCTTTTATATGATTGTCTGTCAGTTTGTTGGAGGATTATCAAACCAATGAATTCAGTCTGTTCCAGTTTACATTTTACACTTTAAAGGGTAACTTCAGTTTTTGTCCAACCTGGACCCTCATTCACCAATATCTCCCTAAGTCTTCTCTTAAATTTGTTTTTAAGAAAGTTCCTAAGAAAAGTCTCCGTCTGATTCATGACGTGTTCTCAAACAGCAGAATATTTCTCAGGTGTGTTCTTAGAACGATGAATGTCTTCATAAATGTAAAGCCTGTTGCTCTTATTTAGCATATACAGGTAAACGCCCGTTAAGTCCCATGAAAGGGCGTGAGATGGCAGGGCCGTGTGCACACTTACAGAAATGTCCAAAAGACGTGGTAAAGACGGTGGAGGCCTCGACTCCAAAAGAAAGAAAAACTTTAGTAATTCTGGAGTGGAGGTACTGCTGCAAGAAGTTAGCCAAATATGAGACATCATATTTAGAAGCATCAGCAGTGCATACTGAGCAGCAAATAAAACCGATTTTACTCATGCAGTGACCGCTGTATCCGGAGAAGGGCGCAGAACTGATGAAGTAAGAAGAAATGGTTTGATCTATAATCTGAGGCATAAAAAAAGAAATACGCCATGTGTAGGGTAGTCCTACTACTACTAGTCTGCAGAAATATGCACACTTTGGGCGTATAAATAGCGTGATTACTCACTTATTATTGGATGGCACGTTGTGAATTGAAGGCAAAGCAAGGCAAGTTTATATAGGCCTAGCACATTTCATACACGACAATCAAAGTGCTTTACGAGCTCTAGTGTAAGTGTATTTATTAAAACAAACAAAAAACAATAATTACAAAATTATAAAGGAGAGAAATATATAAAATTTTGGCGTGAGCGTGTCGGCTGCGTGGCGTGTCCGCTTTTATTTGGGCTCCCATGGTAACAGGTTAGAGCGTGCACACTGCCTGCCTGACACACATGTCTCAGAAAACACGTGCATGCTAGAAACAGACCCGACTCCTATTTTTCACGCCACACGCCAGCGTGTTGGAAGCGTTTCCAGTCAAAATAGAATAGGAAAAGATGTTTAAATGTCATTTAGACACAAATACATTTAATAAATGACATGTTGATGTTTGAAAGTCTCGAGGTTTTGACATAAATGTCATTTAAAAACATAATAATAAATAATTATTGATTTTCTAATATTGCACCTGTCAATACAGAAGGAAATATTCTGGAGCCTATGTTGCCGTCAATCCTGCTGACGTTGTCTTTGCTGTAATCAAATCAGTATATATTTATGTTTATGGGAAACGCGTCAGACGCCTTTCTGGTGTGCAAAGACATAGAAAAACGGCACGCAGCCGCCACGCAACAGAAACGCCACGCTCACGCCACGCAGCTAGTGTGTAGCCGGCGTAAGAGTGCTCTTGAGTGTGTGTAGATGCTGTTCTTACCTAAGAACAAATCCCAAATAAGAAAACATTGGTGAAAACTGCGTAAGTGGGGTTTAACAACACATTTGTTCTGAAGAACGTTTGGTGAATGAGGCCCGATGTTCCCATGTTTTTGTCTCTAAGTAAACAACAATCTCTGACTTTGGTCCAGTATTAAACTAAATGAAACAGCCGCAATGTAACCCACCAGACTCCATGTAAATAATCAGGACTTTTATCATGGTAAAACACACTTCATTCAAAGTGGACAGAAACTAAATCAAACTATCAAAAGCCGTCTTGGTTCATCTTTCCACTGTTCCAACAATCACCACTCTGGTTTGGTTGAAATAAACCCTTAATTCACCCATTTATATGTGGAAATATGCTGGCTCTATACACGCTAAAAGTCCTGATTATTTACATGGAGTCTGGTGGAGATATGCTGGCTCTATACACGCTAAAAGTCCTGATTATTTACATGGAGTCTGGTGGGTTTGGTGATGGTGATTTCGGGGCTGTTTCATGTTAAACTAAAAGGATCTTCCTCTTTAACTAAAAGGTCTATCTCTGTAGGGATCCATCCCATAATGTTGTCAGACACTTAGAATAATAATCTGAGTCTGTCAGCAGCAACAACAGAACTTTTAGTGACTCTAACTGCTGCTGAACATTAGTCCTGTAGGGTAACATTACAGCTTGGTTCTGGTTTAATACTGGACCAGTTTCAGAGATTGTTGTTCTCATCAGACACACATGTATGGAGACAGAACAAAGTTACCCTTTAACTCCTGTAGTTCATCAGGATGCTGTTTAATGATATTATGTAGGGCTGTTAATTAATCAAAATTTAATCGTAATTATGATTTTGGCTCCCATTGATCACAAAAACACAATAATCGAGAAAAACTATTATTTAGCTCATTATTACATTTTGCAAGTAAACTCTTATTTTCTCTTGTGAAAAGTATTTAGGCATATTTCACAGTTGTATGTGTTTGTACTGTTGATTTATTTCTTTTTCCACTGATTTTTAAGTTCAATAATTGCAACATATTTCCAGAAGCCAACGAGTAATCATGTTAAATTATCGTGATTTCAATATTGACAGAAGTAATCATAATTATATTTTTTTCCATAATCGAGCAGCCCTAATATTACGTCTGTAATGAACTCTAGTGGCCTCTCTGATTAATTAACTGTTGTGTTACTGCTGTTTAACTGTTGTGTGGCTGCTGAGTGGCTGTTGTGTGGCTGTTGTGTGGCTGCTGAGTGACTGTTGTGTGGCTGCTGTGTAACTGTTGTGTGACTGTGTTCAGATGAACCTTGTGTCCTGGATGACGATGGTGTTCCTGCTGTCGGCTGCAAGCAGTTTCTCTTGGGATGTGAACGAGCTGACTGTTATTGTAACTGCCATCAAGAGAGAGTGAGTGTGACTGCATGTCATTTAACAATTATTTCAGTCTGACGCCTTAGCGTGTATAGAGCCAGCATATTTCCACCAGACTCCATGTAAATAATCAGGACTTTTAGCGTGTATAGAGCCAGCATATTTCCACCAGACTCCATGTAAATAATCAGGACTTTTAGCGTGTATAGAGCCAGCATATTTCCACCAGACTCCATGTAAATAATCAGGACTTTTAGCGTGTATAGAGCCAGCATATCTCCACCAGACTCCATGTAAATAATCAGGACTTTTAGCGTGTATAGAGCCAGCATATTTCCACATGTAAATGGGTGAATTAAGGATTTATTTCAACCAAACCAGAGTGGTGATTGTTGGAACAGTGGAAAGATGAACCAAGACGGATTTTGATTTTGATGTTTGATTTAGTTTCTGTCCACTTTGAATGAAGTGTGTTTTACGATGTTGTTTTTCGTTCGACAGGTACAAAATAAAGGAACAGTTCTGTCTGGCTGCAAACATCCCACTAGACACCCAAGACAGAAACACACTTTCAAATGTCCTTGAATTTGACCGCTACAAAATCGTGGATGAAACGCTTAACAGAGGCGTTGTGTACGTCGGGAAAAATGTGGTTATAGCCAAATGTGCAAGCGATATACATGCAGAACCTCAAGTTCTGTTAGAGGAAAACTTGGAAACACTGAATAACAATAATTTTGGAAAACGCCTGCTCATCTACTCTTACCTCTCCCCATGTGTAGGCAGGTGTACAAACCCACAAGACAACAAGTTCAACATCCTTAAAGACATTAAAAAGAATGTCATTCCATACTGGAGTGATCGTGTGGCCTTTGTGTTTACAACAGTCTGTGATAAGAAGAGATGTGGTCGTGTTCGTGGACATGATAAACCTACCAAAGAGGAGTTGACAGAATCACTGAGAGAGCTCGGGGGAACTGGGATCGGCCTCGAAAAACATTTTCCGCTGTTACGACCCACACAAAACATTTAAACTTGAGTGCCACAGCTGCTCGTCTAACGGAGACGTTTCAGATGTTTGTGTTGAAAACAACGTTGTACCTGGAGAGCAGTCACAGCAATTGCCCAAACAGAGAAAGAGGAGCAGAAGCAGAAGTAGCAGCGGCAGCAGCACAAAGAGAGAGAGGAGCAGAAGCAGAAGTAGCAGCGGCAGCAGCACAAAGAGTGTAGGCAAGAAGAGTAGAAGCAGCCGCAAGCAAGGCTGAGGTAGAAGTATATAATATTCTCACTCCCAGCACGCCAGAAACCCACTCTTGGTCAGGTATCTTTGGCGTTAGTAGTAGTAGTAGTAGTAGTAGTAGTAGTAACTTGGTCAGGTATCTTTGGCGTTAGTAGTAGTAGTAGTAGTATCTTGGTATCTTTGGCGTTAGTAGTAGTAGTAGTAGTATCTTGGTCAGGTATCTTTGGCGTTAGTAGTAATAGTAGTAATAGTATCTTGGTATCTTTGGCGTTAGTAGTAGTAGTAGTAGTATCTTGGTCAGGTATCTTTGGCGTTAATAGTAATAGTAGTAGTAGTAGTAGTATCTTGGTCAGGTATCTTTGGCGTTAGTAGTAGTAGTAGTAGTATCTTGGTCAGGTATCTTTGGTGTTAGTAGTAGTAGTAGTAGTAGTATCTTGGTCAGGTATCTTTGGCGTTAATAGTAGTAGTAGTAGTAGTAGTATTATCTTGGTATCTTTGGACCAGATGTTTTCAACCCATCCCAGTGTAATCCCGTCCACGGAGAGATTTAACTCGCCCCCCCTTTGGCATCACTTTCAACTCATCCCAATCTAAACCCATCTAGAGAGATTTGGGGTGCTCTGGGTTCCCTCTTTGGTGTTTTGGGCCGCGACCGTTGGCGTCAAAGTGTAAACAGACAAAGTGTAGTAAAATAAATGTCTGAAAATCTGAATTTACTGATACATACATATACATGTGTACTTTCAGACTGGAGGAAGGAATCGTGTATTGTACTCCTCTCTGGCTGTAGAGCTCTTCTACATTCACCAAAAGTTAGCGTTAGATAATGCCTCCTTTCAATATTTAAACAGAATACTTGTAAATACACCAAGTATTTGCCTTAATGTCCGAAATCTTTATGATTGTGATGTTTGTTGTGAAGTTGTCGCCCCCCCGTGTTGTCGCCCGTCAACCTAAAACTTCCTGTTCTTCTGGATCCAAATTTAAAACTAAAATTAGTCGACACTTTTTCTCACGTTTTAAATCTTCTTTCTTCTTTTTTTTAGACATTTTGTGTATATATATATATATATATATATATATATATATATATATATATATATATATACATATATATACATACATATTTTAACAATGCTTTGTGTATTCATGCAAGTGTTTGTCTGTGGCTCTAGTTTCATCACAGACTCAATAACAACTGATACTATTATATATAACATATACTGCATAATACTATTTGTAATATAAACTGCATATGGAGCTTTACAGGATGTGTGCTATCATCTCTGTCTCCTTATTGGCCGTGTGAGTGACGCGTCATCTCTGTCTCCTTATTGGCTGTGTGAGTGACGCGTCATCTCTGTCTCCTTATTGGCTGCGTGAGTGACGCGTCATCTCTGTCTCCTTATTGGCCGCGTGAGTGACGCGTCATCTCTGTCTCCTTATTGGCCGTGTGAGTGACGCGTCATCTCTGTCTCCTTATTGGCCGTGTGAGTGACGCGTCATCTCTGTCTCCTTATTGGCCGTGAGTGACGCGTCATCTCTGTCTCCTTATTGGCCGTGTGAGTGACGCGTCATCTCTGTCTCCTTATTGGCTGCGTGAGTGACGCGTCATCTCTGTCTCCTTATTGGCTGCGTGAGTGACGCGTCATCTCTGTCTCCTTATTGGCCGTGTGAGTGACGCGTCAAGCAGAAAGGAGATCCTGTTGATTCTGGGAATATGTAAACCACATTTCTGCGCTGAAATATGATCAATAAACGTATTAATATGGTGTTTGTGTTTGATATGAATATTTTAGTAAGATGCCTCTGTGTGAACTCCGTCAGCGTTAACGTTGATTGTGCTGCATGTTCATTTTAAATAAAGCTTGATTCAAACCTGTCCTGTCTGTCTGTCATCCCTCAACCAGTAACGTAGACCCACGGTATCCCGACACATTCTAGACAGAAATACTTCATTTATGAGCAGTATACGTATATATTGCCTTCTTCTCATCGTCTTTTGTTATTGTCTTGTTACCCTATCACCTGGTCATTTCATTCTGTTTATGGAACAGTTATCTGTTAAGTCTCTTTTCTAACGTTACGTGTTGTGGAACAGAGCTAAGCATCTCGACCAGCTAAATCATAGACAGTTAAAGAACGGACACAGCGACGCCGTAGACTTCAACCGAGACTTCATCCCGGTGATGGCTGAGCGTTACTGAGCAGCCTCCAACTGAGCTTGAAGACGTAGATGTGACGTGAGCAACCTGTCTGAAAGTTGGAAGTCTTCTGGTAGCTGTGCCAAGAGAAATCTCAATCATTCCCAATCTAGCAGAGACGGAGAGCGTAGGTATATGTAAGGAGATAACATAGACACAGGCTCATTATTGATCACTAAAATGATAGTTAACATTAGTCATTGGTAGCAACAAAATGGCGCCATAGGAGGTACGCTTTCAGGATGCTTGCTTACCCGCTTGGGTTAAAGCAGTGGTTCTCAAATGTGTGTATGTGTACCCCTACGGGTACTTTGGAGTACTGCAGGGAGGAGACGTGAGATTTTTGATACATTACTCATAAAATAGTACTATTATAATCAATTAATTGGCTGATGGATTTCAAACATTTGAATGTGTTTGAGTTACAAGGCAGTTGTACCTCTATATATCTGGGTTTCTACCAACAATGCTTTGTGCTGGTCAGCAGCTTTTTGACACCACCTACCTTCTTTTCAACATGTTGGGAGCAATCTTTAAAGTTTTTGTTCCTTTTTTCGACAGTAAAGCTGTCCTATCTTCTGTTTTCTGCTACTATCATAGATAGCTGGTGGTCCTCTGTCAAAGCACTTTGTAACTATCATTTTGCAAAGGTCCGATACAAATAAACGGATTATTTAAACTTTTCAATGTCTGACCTGTGATTGGCTCGTAGCAGCTGGAGCTCCGCCTCCAGCCAACGTCCGTCCTCCAGGGCTCCGCCCCTTTCTCTCTGACGCCTCAGCAGCTCCATCTGATTGGACAAAAACAAAGGCACACACATTAACGATGTGTTCAGGGTAACACAGTCTGTGAAGGCAGAACTAATGATGTGTTCAGGGTAACACAGTCTGTGAAGGCAGAACTAATGATGCGTTCAGGTAGCAGTCTGTGAAAGGCACGAACTGATCGTTTCAGGGTAACACAGTCTGAAGGCAGAACTAATGATGCGTTCAGGGTAACACAGTCTGTGAAGGCAGAACTAATGATGCGTTCAGGGTAACAGTCTGTGAAGGCAGAACTAATGATGCTCAGGCACAGTCTGTGAAGGCAGAACTAATGATGTGTTCAGGGTAACACAGTCTGTGAAGGCAGAACTAATGATGCGTTCAGGGTAACACAGTCTGTGAAGGCAGAACTAATGATGCGTTCAGGGTAACACAGTCTGTGAAGGCAGAACTAATGATGCGTTCAGGGTAACACAGTCTGTGAAGGCAGAACTAATGATGCGTTCAGGGTAACACAGTCTGTGAAGGCAGAACTAATGATGTGTTCAGGGTAACACAGTCTGTGAAGGCAGAACTAATGATGCGTTCAGGGTAACACAGTCTGTGAAGGCAGAACTAATGATGCGTTCAGGGTAACACAGAGTCTAAAAAACTAATCTAAAGAAAACTCCAGATGTTAACACATCTCCACCCTCTAAATTCTGCAGCTTTTCATTCTGGATCACGGCTCTGTGAAAACATCCAGAGACTCAGTTTGGGTCCACTGATGAAGATGAAGATGAAGATGAAGAAGGCTGGCTGTGTTCATCAGACCGGTGGATCTTAACTTGATATTAAACATTTGACTGCTCGTCTGATCCCCTGAGGCTCTTTAAATAAAGGATTAATTACCTAATTGGCTAATTAACCAACACGAGTGTCAATACACTTCATAATGAGGATTATATGCTTCACTGAGACAGCAGAGCTCCAGGTGCATTGTGGGAAGGAAAGAGAGCCGGAGTAATGAGAGCATAAAACATCCCGTCCACGTTAGCTAGTAGAGAATAATCCCACATGTAGTAGTAGTTAGAGCTGAATGGGTTCAAATGGGTCTAAACGTCCTAGTTCAGGGGTCAGAAACATTTACTATCAAAAGCAACATGACATCATGACTTCACGTAAACATACACGCCACTTTCTTAAAGTGTCCATATTATGAAAACATCTCTTTTTCTGGGATTTGGGGAGTTATTTTGTGTCTCTGGTGCTTCATACAGACGTTGATAACCCTCCATGCTGTTCTGAGTGAGATACGGTTTCTGAATGTGTCCTGTCTTCAGTCTCCGGGTCAGCTGGTCAACATCTGCACGGCTTTCTACGTCACTAGCTGAGACGAGGGGGCTAGGGGGCTAACCGTTAGCATGCTAGCTCGTTCTCAATGGCAAAACACTGCTACAACACACTAGTTCACCCTAATCTCCAAAAGAACTACTTCCATGTCCCTGTTCTGCAGGTATTCACACAAAGGTGGAAGTGGTCCCTCGTTTAGAAGAAGTCTCCCAGCTAATCCTGCCTTGTTCTACTGAAGTTGGAGAAACAGCTAGCTAGCTCATGTAGTCTTTACCTAGCTACTGAGCATGTAGTCCTTACCTAGCTACTGAACGTGTAGTCCTTACCTAGCTACCCTAGCTACTGAGCATGTAGTCCTTACCTAGCTACTGAGTGTGTAGTCCTTACCTAGCTACTGAACGTGTAGTCCTTACCTAGCTACTGAACGTGTAGTCCTTACCTAGCTACTGAGTGTGTAGTCCTTACCTAGCTACTGAACGTGTAGTCCTTACCTAGCTACTGAACGTGTAGTCCTTACCTAGCTACCCTAGCTACTGAGCGTGTAGTCCTTACCTAGCTACTGAGCGTGTAGTCCTTACCTAGCTACTGAGCGTGTAGTCCTTACCTAGCTACTGAGCGTGTAGTCCTTACCTAGCTACTGAGCGTGTAGTCCTTACCTAGCTACTGAGCATGTAGTCCTTACCTAGCTACTGAGCGTGTAGTCCTTACCTAGCTACTGAGCGTGTAGTCCTTACCTAGCTACTGAGCGTGTAGTCCTTACCTAGCTACTGAGCATGTAGTCCTTACCTAGCTACTGAGCGTGTAGTCCTTACCTAGCTACTGAGCGTATAGTCCTTACCTAGCTACCCTAGCTACTGAGCGTGTAGTCCTTACCTAGCTACTGAGCGTGTAGTCCTTACCTAGCTACTGAGCATGTAGTCCTTACCTAGCTACTGAGCGTCCAGTTCTTACCTAGCTACTGAGCGTGTAGTCCTTACCTAGCTACTGAGCGTGTAGTCCTTACCTAGCTACTGAGCGTGTAGTCCTTACCTAGCTACTGAGCGTGTAGTCCTTACCTAGCTACTGAGCGTGTAGTCCTTACCTAGCTACTGAGCGTGTAGTCCTTACCTAGCTACTGAGCGTGTAGTCCTTACCTAGCTACTGAGCGTGTGGTCATACCTGGCTACTGAGCGTGTAGTCCTTACCTAGCTACTGAGCGTGTAGTCATACCTAGCTACTGAGCGTGTAGTCCTTACCTAGCTACTGAGCGTGTGGTCCTTACCTAGCTACTGAGCGTGTAGTCCTTACCTGGCTACTGAGCGTGTAGTCCTTACCTAGCTACTGAGCGTGTAGTCCTTACCTAGCTACTGAGCGTGTAGTCCTTACCTAGCTACTGAGCGTGTAGTCCTTACCTAGCTACTGAGCGTCTAGTCCTTACCTAGCTACTGAGCGTGTAGTCCTTACCTAGCTACTGAGCGTGTAGTCCTTACCTAGCTACTGAGCGTGTAGTCCTTACCTAGCTACTGAGCCTGTAGTCCTTACCTAGCTACTGAGCATGTGCGACTGCCAACAAAGATGTTCCAGCAGTGAGAGGTCTCACTCTGTAGCTAAAACAGAGAGCTGAACACAGGGTGAAAAGAGGAGCTGCAGCAATGAGCAGTACAACTAAAATATGCAGTTTTTTGGTAATTAAACCATGTAAACCTGTTCTGGTACAACCTCTAAATACTATTATGAACCTGAAAATGAGCAGAATATGAGCACTTTAAGCAAAGTGGCGTGTTATCTGTACGCATTTTGAGCTATCCGTGTGTTATGTCTACGCTGTATACAGCGGGCGTATCGCCACGTGGCGTGTTATCGCGAGATGAAAGCTACGGTTGGGTTTATGAAACGTGACACGTGGGACCCCCCCGACCAACCTCCCTTTCATACTACTCTCTACGGCGTCAATTCACACACAATCACAAGGAAATGTAAGTCAATGGAGGCCAAACGGCGTTGATGAACACGTTACAAAGTGAGTATGCTTCTTCATACATAGTCCATTTTTATGAGATCAGTCTGATCAAAAGAGCCATTTTTGACCAAAAAGAGAAATGAAGTCAGTGTGACGGTGAAAGGCCTTCGAGCTGCTCTGCTACTCTTCAGAAAACATACAATCAATATTACATTTCTCGCTGCAGATCAAACATGTCGACAGGCCAGCGGCGTTGAAACAAATACGTCCTTTCTCGATTATGATTTCCTATTTTCCTCCGATATATTTTTGTTTTTGATTGATGTGGAATCCATCGCTAGCCGAGCTAGCCTAGCCACAGAGAGGCTGGTCCGTGATGTAATGACTGTTGACAGTGAGTTCATATTTTTACTATTACAGCATGTAGAAACCCCGCCCACTATTTATTTATGTAGTCATTTTGACATGTGAATAGTTTTAAACATGTAATGTTTGTTCTTTAAGATAAGAGGACACATCTGTTGTTTACACCGTTTATAGAAATACTCCAACATATATATAATATATATAATAAAAGTAGTAATAGTAATAATATACTAATCATAATAATTGCGTTTTTGTGGATTTCTTCAGCGTTGTTGTGACTTTGTTGGAGGTTTAGGTGACCTGAAGGTCCCCCAGTCTGTGGAAGTCTCTCTGAGCTGATCTGAGGGATTAGCGGGCGGACCCTGACCCCCCCCCCCGCCCTCCTTTATGCTAATGGCCTCTGGACTTTAAAGTGAAACATCAAAAGAGAAACCAAACGCTGAGAGTCAATATGTGTCTTCTCCCGTCGACTTATTAATAAATATTATAATCAGAATAATTTCATAATGAGAGGATCAGGGAGCCGACCTTTACCGCCACGCGCCGGCCAATCACAGGGGGGGGGGGACTCTGACCTTTAACATGAGGAGTTAAAGTGCCAGTTCACCCCAAATTAGCCCCCAAATTCAGCCCCCCTCGGTCAGCTGACACACCACTGAAGTTCTGTTTGATGTTTTCAGGATTTATGATATGACGGTGTTTCTGGCGTCTCTGTGTCTGTCTGTGACGGTGTTTCTGGCGTCTCTGTGTCGCGTTCTTGGCGTGTGTGTCGGTGGCGCGTTCTTGGCGTGTGTGTCTGTGGCGTGTGTGTCTGGCAGCGTTCTTGGCGTGTGTGTCTGTGGCGTGTGTGTCTGTGATGCGTTCTTGGTGTGTGTGTGTCTGTGATGCGTTCTTGGCGTGTGTGTCTGTGGCGCGTTCTTGGCGTGTGTGTCTGTGGCTTGTGTGTCTGACGCGTTCTTGGCGTGTGTCTGTGGCGTGTGTGTCTGTGTCGCGTTCTTGGCGTGTGTGTCGGTGGCGTGTGTGTCTGTGACGCGTTCTTGGCGTGTGTGTCTGTGGCGTGTGTGTCTGTGACGCGTTCTTGGCGTGTGTCTGTGGCGCGTTCTTGGTGTGTGTGTCTGGCGCGTTCTTGGCGTGTGTGTCTGTGGCGCGTTCTGGGTGTGTGTGTCTGTGGCGTGTGTGTCTGTGGCGTGTGTGTCTGTGACGCGTTCTTGGCGTGTGTGTCTGTGGCGTGTGTGTCTGTGACGCGTTCTTGGCGTGTGTGTCTGTGGCGTGTGTGTCTGTGACGCGTTCTTGGCGTGTGTGTCGGTGGCGTGTGTGTCTGTGACGCGTTCTTGGCGTGTGTGTCGGTGGCGTGTGTGTCTGTGACGCGTTCTTGGCGTGTGTGTCGGTGGCGTGTGTGTCTGTGACGCGTTCTTGGCGTGTGTGTCGGTGGCGTGTGTGTCTGTGACGCGTTCTTGGCGTGTGTGTCTGTGGCGTGTGTGTCTGACGCGTTCTTGGCGTGTGTCTGTGGCGTGTGTGTCTGTGACGCGTTCTTGGCGTGTGTGTCTGTGGCGTGTGTGTCTGTGACGCGTTCTTGGCGTGTGTGTCTGTGGCGTGTGTGTCTGTGGCGCGTTCTTGGCGTGTGTGTCTGTGACGCGTTCTTGGTGTGTGTGTCTGGCGCGTTCTTGGCGTGTGTGTCTGTGGCGCGTTCTTGGTGTGTGTGTCTGTGGCGTGTGTGTCTGTGGCGTGTGTGTCTGTGACGCGTTCTTGGCGTGTGTGTCTGTGGCGTGTGTGTCTGTGCGCGTTCTTGGCGGTGTGTCTGTGCGCGTTCTTGGTGTGTGTGTCTGTGGCGTGTGTGTCTGTGGCGTGTGTGTCTGTGGCGCGTTCTTGGCGTGTGTCTGTGGCGTGTGTGTCTGTGACGCGTTCTTGGCGTGTGTGTCGGTGGCGTGTGTGTCTGGCGCGTTCTTGGCGTGTGTGTCTGTGTGCGTGTGTGTCTGTGGCGTGTGTGTGTGACGCGTTCTTGGCGTGTGTGTCTGTGGCGTGTGTGTCTGACGCGTTCTTGGCGTGTGTGTCTGTGGCGTGTGTGTCTGACGCGTTCTTGGCGTGTGTGTCTGTGGCTTGTGTGTTTGACGCGTTCTTGGCGTGTGTGTCTGTGGCGTGTGTGTCTGTGATGCGTTCTTGGTGTGTGTGTGTCTGTGATGCGTTCTTGGCGTGTGTGTCTGTGGCGCGTTCTTGGCGTGTGTGTCTGTGGCGTGTGTGTCTGACGCGTTCTTGGCTTGTGTGTCTGTGGCGTGTGTGTCTGCCGCGTTCTTGGCGTGTGTGTCGGTGGTGTGTGTGTCGGTGATGCGTTCTTGGCGTGTGTGTCTGTGGCGTGTGTGTCTGCCGCGTTCTTGGCGTGTGTGTCGGTGGTGTGTGTGTCGGTGATGCGTTCTTGGCGTGTGTGTCTATGACTGCGTTCTTGGCGTGTGTGTCTGTGGCGTGTGTGTCTGACGCATTCTTGGTGTGTGTGTCTGTGGCGTGTGTGTCTATGACGCGTTCTTGGCGTGTGTGTCGGTGGCGTGTGTGTCTGACGCATTCTTGGCGTGTGTGTCTGTGGCGTGTGTGTCTGACGCATTCTTGGCGTGTGTGTCGGTGGCGTGTGTGTCTGACGCATTCTTGGCGTGTGTGTCTGTGGCGTGTGTGTCTGACGCGTTCTTGGCGTGTGTGTCTGTGGCGTGTGTGTCTGACGCATTCTTGGCGTGTGTGTCGGTGGCGTGTGTGTCTGATGCGTTCTTGGTGTGTGTGTCGGTGGCGTGTGTGTCTGACGCATTCTTGGTGTGTGTGTCTGTGGCGTGTGTGTCTATGACGCGTTCTTGGCGTGTGTGTCTGTGGCGTGTGTGTCTATGACGCGTTCTTGGCGTGTGTGTCGGTGGTGTGTGTGTCTGATGCGTTCTTGGTGTGTGTGTCGGTGGCGTGTGTGTCTGACGCATTCTTGGTGTGTGTGTCTATGACGCGTTCTTGGCGTGTGTCTGTGGCGTGTGTGTCTGACGCATTCTTGGTGTGTGTCTGTGGCGTGTGTGTCTATGACGCGTTCTTGGCGGTGTGTCGGTGGCGTGTGTGTCTGATGCGTTCTTGTGTGTGTGTCTGTGGCGTGTGTGTCTATGACGCGTTCTTGGCGTGTGTGTCGGTGGCGTGTGTGTCTGACGCATTCTTGGTGTGTGTGTCTATGACGCGTTCTTGGCGTGTGTGTCTATGACGCGTTCTTGGCGTGTGTGTCTGTGGCGTGTGTGTCTGACGCGTTCTTGGTGTGTGTGTCTGTGGCGTGTGTGTCTATGACGCGTTCTTGGCGGGTGTGTCGGTGGCGTGTGTGTCTGACGCATTCTTGGCGTGTGTGTCGGTGGCGTGTGTGTCTATGACGCGTTCTTGGCGTGTGTGTCGGTGGCGTGTGTGTCTGACGCATTCTTGGCGTGTGTGTCGGTGGCGTGTGTGTCTGGCGCATTCTTGGCGTGTGTGTCTGTGGCGTGTGTGTCTGTGGCGTGTGTGTATGATGCGTTCTTGGCGTGTGTGTCTATGACGCGTTCTTGGCGTGTGTGTCTGTGGCGTGTGTGTCTGATGCGTCTTGGTGTGTGTGTCGGTGGCGTGTGTGTCTGACGCATTCTTGGTGTGTGTGTGTCTGTGATGCGTTCTTGGCGTGTGTGTCTGACGCGTTCTTGGCGTGTGTGTCGGTGGCGTGTGTCTGTGACGCGTTCTTGGCGTGTGTGTCGGTGGCGTGTGTGTCTGTGACGCGTTCTTGGCGTGTGTGTCGGTGGCGTGTGTGTCTGTGACGCGTTCTTGGCGTGTGTGTCTGACGCGTTCTTGGTGTGTGTGTCTGTGGCGTGTGTGTCTGTGACGCGTTCTTGGCGTGTGTGTCTGTGGCGTGTGTGTCTGTGACGCGTTCTTGGCGTGTGTGTCTGTGGCGTGTGTGTCTGTGACGCGTTCTTGGCGTGTGTGTCTGTGGCGTGTGTGTCTGTGACGCGTTCTTGGCGTGTGTCTGTGATGGCAGCTGCTGGTGTTTCTGTGGGAAATTAAACATGTCTGCCGGCTGTAATCCCCTTGGAGCCCCCGGACTCATTAAGAGACTTCAGCGAGTGAAACATTAATAACAAAATTGAATATATTTCAGCAGAAAACAGATGCAGTCGGAGCTGCTGGAGGAAGACACAAAACTCTGAAATCAGTTCGCCATCAACGATGGAATCAATTAATCACTGAAAACATTCACTAAATGAACCCATTATAGGAAACAGACTTGTGTTGGAAATCAGACGCATTGAAATATTTTAGGGCTGTCAAACGATTCATTTTTTTAATCGGGATTAATCGCAACATTTCTTTAGTTAATCACGATTAATCACGTTCATCACATGAATAAAATGCTATTATTTTGCATTTGAGAACAGTTTTTAAGTTCATATTAACAATGGAAAGCCGTTCTGACCAGAGGATCTTATTAGTGAAATTATCTTATTGGGTTTCCAAGCAACTGGAAAGTAATGGAAAACCAATATTGATGCAATATACATTAAATTAGATGTGAAAAATAAAATGCATGACAACAAAGAAATAATGAAATAAGGCATAATGAGAGGAGGAAGAAAAAATAAAAAACGAAAGGGGGGATGCAGGGCATAGATATACATTTATATGCTAGGTCTGAAATTTGTTATCTGAGCCCCGAGGGAGCATTTCTAATTTAAGATGTGCCGTAACATCGGTCACCCAGCGGAGTAATAGAATGACAGCAGGTTAGCTGATCTCCACTGCAAAAGGAGGAGTCGCCCAGCCAGCAAAGATGAAAAGACCAGTACTTCTGATGGAGCAGTAGTGAGTTAGAGCCCAGTGGTGCTATCCCAAAAATACCAATCATAGGATCAGGGTCCACATCTTGATTAAAACCTGTATGAATGTATTCTTACCAGAGGATCTTAACTGGGAATCAAATGAATGCAAAGAAAGTGACTTTATGAGCTTGATTTAAGATTTGTAATTGTTTATTATTCATTTACTGTAACCAAAGTAAGTAAAGTAAAAGAACAACGTGTGACTCTGTCATTATTGCACCATTCCTCCAGGTCCCGAACTAACTGAGATGTAACACTAACACTTTGCTTCTGCAGTTAAACTAAACGGTCCAAAAACTGGACGCCACAGCAGGACATTTAACCTTTATGTTTCTCTAATAAGGAACATAACAAATCTCCTGGACAGAAAAGAGGGTGGACAATGTCCCAAATGACAAAAACAGTCAAAAACACCATACAAACAACCCAGTCCTAAAACTGTATGCTGATATCCAGAGTCCATCTAGTGTTCAGTAACTCCTAAATAATGTAGATTCCTCACTGACGTCCAGTGATCAGCAGTTAATGAGACAGGCTGGCGCTCGCCATCCACTCAAAACGTGACGTTAGCCTCAGCACTCAGTACATTACTATATACCAGCTACTCAGTACATTACTATATACCAGCTACTCAGTACATTACTATATACCAGCTACTCAGTACATTACTATATACCAGATAGTATATTACTATTGTTTTTTTGGCTGCTGATTGAAGATTGACCAGACGGCCGTTACACGCCGACCAGACGGCCGTTACACGCCGACCAGACGGCCGTTACACACCGACCGGACGGCCGTTACACACCGACCAGACGGCCGTTACACACCGACCAGACGGCCGTTACACACCAACCAGACGGCGTTACACGCCGACCAGACGGCCAACCGTTGGCAGTAAAGTCAGTCGGACTGATCAGTCGGGTCCCTGAGGTCAAAAATAATGCCTCAAAACACACTGAGGCGTACGCTCTCTGCACGTGCACGAGACGTAATACGTCTCCATAGCAGCAGGCGGCGTTAATCTGTATTGTTTCCCCGAAAATGTAGGGTAAAGGGTCCGAGCCAGCAACGAAAATAATCGGTAGCTGCAGTCCTAGATGCAGACAGTCCATTGATACTTCGCATCACAGTTTAAAACATACACACACAATCTCACACACACACACACACACACACACACACACACACACACACTCACAGACACACAGACACACACACACACTCACTCAGACACACACTCACACACACACACTCACACACTCACAGACACACACACTCACAGACACACACTCACACACACACACAGACACACACACACACACACTCACTCAGACACACACTCACACACACACACACACACACAGACACACACACACACACACACACACTCACAGACACACAGACACACACACACACTCACTCAGACACACACTCACACACACACACTCACACACTCACAGACACACACACACACACACACACACTCACACACACACACAGACAGACAGACACACACACACACACACACACACACAAACACAGACACACACAGCGACCCTGTTAGAATAACAAGTTGTTGGCAAACACGCTGCAGCGCCTCCGGGGCAGGTTGTCATGACGACTGAGCAGACATCCCATCAACGCCATTCAACACAGAGACCTCCAGTTAATATGCAGAGTGTGTCTGTTTGTGTGTGTGTGTGTGTGTGTGTGTGTGTGTGTGTGTATACGTGTAGGTGTGTGTGTGTGTGTGTGTGTGGGTATATATATGTTTACCTCGCTCGCCCTCTGCTCTCTCTCCCGCATCACTTCCTGTTCGAGACGTTTATACTGCAAAGAAAACCGAAATACACATCAGATAGTTATTATTGATGATGAAATCACTGATGACATCACCAGCTTCCTTAAAACAATCTCGCGTTTAACAGGTGATGATAATAAAGTGTTAGAAATGGTTGTTGCTAAACACCACCAGACTCCATGTAAATAATCAGGACTTTTATCATCGTAAAACACACTTCATTCAAAGTGGAAAGAAACTAAATCAAACTACCAAAAGCCGTCTTGGTTAATTTTTCCACTGTTCCAACAATCACCACTCTGGTTTGGTTGAAATAAACCCTTAATTCACCCATTTACATGTGGAGATATGCTGGCTCTATACACGCTAAAAGTCCTGATTATTTAGATGGAGTCTGGTGGAGATATGCTGGCTCTATACAGGCTAAAAGTCCTGATTATTTACATGGAGTCTGGTGGAGATATGCTGGCTCTATACACGCTAAAAGTCCTGATTATTTACATGGAGTCTGGTGGAAATATGCTGGCTCTATACACGCTAAAAGTCCTGATTATTTACATGGAGTCTGGTGGAGATATGCTGGCTCTATACACGCTAAAAGTCCTGATTATTTACATGGAGTCTGGTGGGTTTGGTGATGGTGATTTCGGGGCTGTTTCATGTTAAACTAAAATGATCTTACTCTTTAACTAAAAGCTCTATCTCTGTAGGGATCCATCCCATAATGTAGTCGGTTACATTACAGCTTGTTTCTTGCTTAATACAACAAAAATTGTAGTTTTTGTTACTTTAGTTGACGTTTTTGTCTCTTTTCTTGAAGTTTTTGCCATTTTTTTTAAACATTTGTCGCCTTTAGAATTAAGATCTGTAATTCTTGTGCTGCGTCGGTGCTTTGGTTTCTTTCTTTCTTGTTTCTGTGTAAAACAGAAAGTCTTCTGCGTCTGAGGGAATCAAACCGGCAACCTTCCTCTTTAATAACTTGTAATAACCCGTCATTATTAGCTCAATAACCTGCAGCAGCAGCAGCTGTGGTTTCTAATATTTCCCAGCAGCCCCGGCTGCGGCAGTGGCAGATAATCCCTGAGAGATGAGGCGAGGGAGCGAGGGAGCGAGGGATGAGAGCGGTGGGGGGAGCGAGGGATGAGAGCGGTGGGGGGGGATCCTCCAGCGTGGAGTGCTCTCTCTCTTCTCCAGCTCCTCTGGGGATTACGCTGCCGTTGGAAACATCTTCCAGCAAGCGGCGGCGAGGCGGGATTAAGGTGTTACCGTAGAGGGGGGAGTGTTAAAAGATGGCGGCGCCCGGAGGGTTAGCGGCAGCAGAGCGCTGAAGCTGCAAAGATGTGGGGTTAATAGTGGGGGGGTCTGAAGACATCCTGTCATTAGTTACTCTGTCAGGAGATATACTGTCTGTTAGTATATATACTGTCTGTTAGTATATATACTGTTTGTTAGTATATATACTGACTGTTAGTATATATACTGTTTGTTAGTATATATACTGTCTGTTAGTATATATACTGTTTGTTAGTATATATACTGACTGTTAGTATATATATGCTAACAGTATAACTAATGTAATGTACTGTAATGTACTGTAATGTAATGTACTGTACTGTAATGTACTTTAATGTACTGTACTACTGTAATGTACTGTACTGTAATGTAACTGTAACGTAATGTAATGTACTGTAATGTAATGTACTGTACTGTAATGTACTTTAATGTACTGTACTACTGTAATGTACTGTACTGTAATGTAACTGTAATTTACTGTAATGTACTTTAATGTACTGTACTACTGTAATGTACTGTACTGTAATGTAACTGTAACATAATGTATTGTACTGTAATGTACTGTAATGTACTGTAATGTAGTTTAATGTCATGTACTGTAATGTAACTGTAACGTAATGTCATGTACTGTAATGTAATGTACTGTACTGTAATGTACTGTAATGTGTCGAACTGTAACGTAACGTAAAAGATGGAGGTGCCTGGAGGCGATGAAGCTGGAGAGAAACGGAGACAGCGGAGAACCCACTTCTCAGGCGGTTCCTACGGTGGCTCCCGGGGGGATTAAAGGTGCAGTAGGTAAGACTTATAAAACTAACTTTCTGTCATATTTGCTGCAACAGACCCTCTGTTCAACGTGACATCATGACTTTGCGTAAACATACACGGCACTTTCTAAAGCCACGTGGCGTGTTATTGCGAGGCTACGGTTGGGTTTAGGAAACGTGTCACGCGGGACCTGATCCCCGGTCTCCTGGGTGAAAGTCCTGTGTTTGACCCATCCTCCCCCCAGACTACTCACTACGGCGTCAATTCACACGCAATCACAAGGTAATGTAAGTCAATGGAGGCCAAACGGCGTTAATAAACACGTTACAAAGTGAGTATGCGTCTTGATAACACGCCAATAATAGCATACCAATTGGCGTGTCATACATACGCCAATTCATGACATCAGTCTGGTATGTTCTAGTAGAACTACATGAAGCAGGTCATTTAAAATAAAACCAGCTCCTCTGGCTCCACCTACAGCCTGGAGTGCTCCCTGTTCAGATGCACCAATCAGGGCCAGGGGGGTGTCTAACTGTTCAGATGCACCAATCAGGGCCAGGGGGGGTGTCTAACTGTTCAGATGCACCAATCAGGGCCAGGGGGGTGTCTAACTGTTCAGATGCACCAATCAGGGCCAGGGGGGTGTCTAACTGTTCAGATGCACCAATCAGGGCCAGGGGGGGTGTCTAACTGTATATACACACACACACACACATTATATATATATTATATACCCCCATCATCACATACCCTTCACCATACCTAGAGATTGGCATGGTTTTATATATATAAATACATGTGTATATATATATATATATATATATATATATATATATATATATATATATATATATTATATATATTAGGGCTGTCAAAATAACGCAATCATTTCGATTAATTAATCTGAGAAAAAATAACGCAGATATATATAAATAACTACAAGTCTGCAGAAGCTAAAGCGTGGCGGTGGCAAGGAAAACCTTCAGGAAAATATGCCAGTGAGTTAGCTGAAAGGTCTGTAGTAAATTACAACTGCAAATGTCCCATTTACATTCATTGAGTTACGGACAAAAACGTGTCTACTTTGATCAGAGCGCCCCCTAATGGCAGATAGATTGATATATAATTTGGTTCAGAGCCTCAGAGTGGCACGGCAAACATGAATCTTTGCATTGATTGCATTTACTTTGGCCGAGATATGCTAACATTTGTGTTTGGTTGCTAGCTACAAAACTTTGTTCGTCATTTGCATATTTTTTAACCAATCATAATTCTTTTGATATACTTTTGTAAGAGCTATCTGAAGATGCTATGTATCGAGTGGCAGGCAGATCAGAAAAAGGAGGTAAAGGAGGTTACCTTGTATACTTCTCTAAAATAAAACCATCCAGAACATATGAAGTTCTGCCGAGTTAGGTTGGAGTTAAAACGTATAGGGTTAGGTATAGACTGGGAGAGGGAGTCTAGGGTTAGATTGGGAGAGGGAGTCTAGGGTTAGATTGGGAGAGAGGGAGTCTAGGGTTAGATTGGGAGAGAGAGGGAGTCTAGGGTTAGATTGGGAAAGGGAGGGAGTCTAGGGTTAGATTGGGAGAGAGAGTCTAGGGTTAGATTGGGAAAGAGAGAGGGAGTCTAGGGTTAGATTGGGGGAGAGAGTCTAGGGTTAGATTGGGAGAGAGAGAGGAGTCTAGGGGTTAGATTGGGAGAGGGAGAGTCTAGGGTTAGATTGGGAGAGAGGAGAGTCTAGGGTTAGATTGGGGGAGAGAGGGAGTCTAGGGTTAGATTGGGAGAGAGAGAGAGAGACTAGGGTTAGATTGGGAGAGAGAGAGTCTAGGGTTAGATTGGGGGAGAGAGGGAGTCTAGGGTTAGATTGGGAGAGAGGGAGTCTAGGGTTAGATTGGGAGAGAGAGTCTAGGGTTAGATTGGGAAAGAGAGGGAGTCTAGGGTTAGATTGGGGGAGAGAGTCTAGGGTTAGATTGGGAGAGAGAGTCTAGGGTTAGATTGGGAGAGAGAGTCTGGGGTTGGGTGGGAGAGAGAGAGGGAGTCTAGGGTTAGATTGGGAGAGAGAGAGAGAGTCTGAGGTTAGATTGGGGGAGAGAGAGAGTCTGAGGGTTAGATTGGGGAGAGAGGGAGTCTGGGGTTAGATTGGGAGAGAGAGGGAGTCTAGGGTTAGATTGGGGGAGAGAGAGAGAGACTAGGGTTAGATTGGGGGAGAGAGGGAGTCTAGGGTTAGATTGGGGGAGAGAGAGAGTCTAGGGTTAGATTGGGGGAGAGAGGGAGTCTAGGGTTAGATTGGGAGAGAGAGGGAGTCTAGTGTTAGATTGGGAGAGAGAGGGAGTCTAGGGTTAGATTGGGAGAGAGAGAGTCTAGTGTTAGATTGGGAGAGAGAGAGAGTCTAGGGTTAGATTGGGAGAGAGAGAGTCTAGGGTTAGACTGGGGGAGAGGGAGTCTAGGGTTAGATTGGGGGAGAGAGGGAGTCTAGGGTTAGATTGGGAGAGAGAGAGGGAGAGTCTAGGGTTAGATTGGGAGAGAGAGAGGGAGTCTAGGGTTAGATTGGGGGAGAGAGAGAGTCTAGGGTTAGATTGGGGGAGAGAGGGGAGTCTAGGGTTAGATTGGGAGAGAGAGAGTCTAGGGTTAGATTGGGGGAGAGAGGGAGTCTAGGGTTAGATTGGGAGAGAGAGGGAGTCTAGTGTTAGATTGGGAGAGAGGGAGTCTAGGGTTAGATTGGGAGAGAGAGGGAGTCTAGGGTTAGATTGGGGGAGAGAGGGGGAGTCTAGTGTTAGATTGGGAGAGAGGGAGTCTAGTGTTAGATTGGGAGAGAGAGAGAGTCTAGGGTTAGATTGGGGGAGAGAGGGAGTCTAGTGTTAGAGTGGGGGAGAGAGAGGGAGTCTGAGGTTAGATTGGGAGAGAGAGAGGGAGGGTCTGAGGGTTAGATTGGGGAGAGAGAGAGGAGTCTAGGGTTAGATTGGGGAGAGAGAGAGAGTCTAGGGTTAGATTGGGAGAGAGAGTGAGTCTAGGGTTAGATTGGGGAGGGGGAGTCTAGGAGTTAGACTGGGAGAGAGAGTCTAGGGTTGGGTAGAGAGAGGGAGTCTAGGGTTTGGGTGGGAGAGAGGGAGTCTAGGGTTAGATTGGGAGAGAGAGAGAGTCTAGGGTTAGATTGGGGGAGAGAGAGAGTCTAGGGTTAGACTGGGGGAGAGAGGGAGTCTAGGGTTAGATTGGGGGAGTATGCATGTAGCAGCGGCGCACTGCCGCTCAATCAGCTGTTTATGAAATGATAAAGTCATAATTATACACGACTCTGCAGAGCCGTCTGCTCTACTGATCTCAGGCCAACAGTCAGCTGCTCTCTCTCCCCTCTGAGGCTGAAAAACTGGAACATGAAAACCACACACACACACTACAGCTACCGTCTGCCTCTGACACCCTGCTGGCCGCTGCAGGAGACGCTGTATTAACATTACTGGTTAAAACTCTTTCCAGGTTAGTGGGGGTGCATAGCGCTCCAAACCAACATTAAAAACGTAGTAATCTTCCCTCAGCCTTTAGTTTTGCTGTTAAACTGTGTAAAATGAGCGGTACCGTCTATTTGCTGGATTGTTCCGAGGTAACCGTTGGTAGCTAACGTTAGCAGATATGCCCGTTGGTATTATTCATATTTATGCACAATGACACATAAAGCAAACTTGCTAAAAAAAAAGGAACTCCACGCTGTTTTCAGGTAACGTTACTGTTGACGTCCAAACAGGCCTGTGTGTGTGTTTTGAGAAATATCTTTATACTGCAAGGCTATATTTCATTTATTTGTTATTTTATAATATTTTATTGGCATTTTCCCTGTTTTCATACAGAAGTTTAGTTTGCTAAATATATCACATTTGTTTAGTTGGATATTGGATGTGAAAAGAAGGAAATGGTTCTTACATGACATCACACTTTAGATGTGTGTTAATGTCCCACCAGGAGTCATTGATATAGTTCTATTTTATAGTGATCAATTATCTATTCAAAAATGTTCTATGCAAAATGTAAAATGTTCTATTAAAGAAAAGATAGAAGATACATATTTGTGTGTGCTGTAAAGTGGTTAGAGAATATGAAATCGGTATCGGTTGGTCAAACTCAATGAAAAACCAGAATGGGAATCGGCCTAGGAAGTAGTGATCGGTGCATCTCTAGTTTTAATCCAACATCAGCCCACAGGGAGAAGTTTAGACACCAAAACTGGAAGTTAAATCAAAAAACATTCATATAAAAACCATATTTAAGCTTTTGCTTTAATTATAAGATAATTATTGGTATGTGGTATTATTAGGATGACTGATTAAACTACTACTAACATCAGACATTAATCTGAACAAGAAGAAAACATGCAGAACATGTGAAGCATCTTCGCTCAGCCGTCCACGGAGGCTGTTGCCATGGCGACAGCAGATGAAGGCTGATATGAGGCGGAGCCTTTGAGAAGCCACCTGCCGCCGCACGGCATGCTGGGAGCCCCCCCCACCTCCCCTCCCTCTGTCATCCCTCCATCACTCAGACCTCTCATCTCTCAGAGCGGGATATGAAGCCAGAGGCATTGTGGGTAATAAATCCCTGCCTCGGCAGGTTGTGGTAATAAAGTCTGTGAAGTGAAGTCCGATAATAATCAGAGAGACGCAGAGGAAAACTTTTAATCATCTCCCAATATCAGCTTCACTTATTGATTCTTCACCAGCCTGGATCCAGATCAGAGGAATTCTGCTCCACAGATCCTCTCTCTGACAGACTCATATTTATATACATGTTTATATACATCTTTATATGATAAATATATATATATATATATATATATATATATATATATATATATATATATATATATATACACATGTATTTATATATATAAAACCATGCCAATCTCTAGGTATGGTGAAGGGTATGTGATGATGGGGGGGTATGGCGAAGGGTATGTGATGATGGGGGGGCCAAGGGAACATGATCAGGATCATAGTATCCTGGATCCACGAAATAACTGGCCTTTCAAAATAAAAGTCTGCCTGCCTCTATGGGAATCTACCATGGGGGTGTACTGACTTTAGTTGCCAGGGTTTAGACATTAATGGCTGTGTGT